>NW_026088918.1:0-76475 GCF_024542745.1 Macaca thibetana thibetana | reverse complement strand
CGGAGTTACAACGTTGTCTTCACGAAGCAGTTTGCCAATACTGTGTTCGTGGATTCTGCAAAGTGATATTTGGGAACTCATTGAGGGCTATGGTGAAAAAGGAAATATCCTCAGATTAAAACTGGAAAGAAGCGTTCTGAGAAACTGCACTGCGATGTGTGAATGCAACTCACAGAGTTACACATTTCTCTTCAAGCATCAGTTTGCTAACACTGCTTTTATGGATTCTGCAAAGTGATATTTGGGAGCTCATTGAGGGCTATGGTGAAAAAGGAAATATCCTCAGATTAAAACTGGAAAAAAGCAGTCTGAGAAACTGCATTGTGGCATGTGAATGCATCTCACAGGGTTACACTTCCCTTTTCATTGATTCGTTTGCTAACATTCTTTTCTTGAAATCTGCGTTTTGATATTTCTTAGTGCAATGAAGCTGACGGTGACAAAGAAAATATCCTCAAATAAAAACTAGATATTAGCTTTCTGAGAAACTTCTTTGAGATATGTGAATTCATCTCACCGAGTTACAACCTTGTCTTCACGAAGCAGTTTGCTAACACTGTGTTCGTGCATTTAGCAAAGTGATATTTGGGAGCTTATTGAGGGCATGGTGAAAATGGAAATATCCTCAGATTAAAACTGGAAAGAAGTGTTTTGAGAAACTGCACTGTGATGTGTGAATGCAACTCACAGAGTTACACATTTCTCTTCAAGCATCAGTTTGCTAACACTCTGTTCGTGGATTCTGCAAAGTGATATTTGGCAGCTCATTGAGGGTTCTGGTGAAAAAGGAAATATCCTCAGATTAAAACTGGAAAGAAGCATTCTGAGAAACTGCAGTGCGATGTGTGAGTGCAAGTCACAGGGTTACACATTTCTCTTCAGGCATCAGTTTGCTAGCACTGTGTTCGTAGATTCTGCAAAGTCATATTTCGGAGCTCATTGAGGGCTATGGTGAAAAAGGAAATATCCTCGGATTAAAACTGGAAAGAAGCATTTTGGGAAACTGCACTGCGATGTGTGAATGCAACTCACAGAGTTACTCATTTCTCTTCAGGCATCAGTTTGCTAGCACTGTGTTCCTGGATTCTGCAAAGTGATATTTGGGAGTTCATTAAGGGCTGTGGTGAAAAAGGAAATATCCTCAGATTAAAACTGGAAAGAAGCCTTCTGAGAGACTGCATTGTGACATGTGAAAGCAACTCACAGAGTTTCACTTTTGTTTTCATTGAACAGTTTGCTAACATTCTTTTCTTGAAATCTGCATTGGAATATTACTTAATGCAATTAAGCTGATGGTGAAAAAGTAAATATCCTCAGATAAAACCTAGAAAACAGGTTTCTGAGAAACTTCTTTGTGATAAGTGAATTCATCTCACCGAATTACAACCTTGTTTTCACGAAGCAGTTTCCTAATACTGTGTTCGTGGATAATGCAAAGTGATATTTGGGAGCTCATTGAGGGCTATGGTGAAAAAGGAAATATCCTCAGATTAAAACTGGAAAGACGCGTTCTAAGAAACTGCACTGCGATGTGTGAATGCAAATCACAGAGTTACACATTTTTCTTCAGGCATCAGTTTGCTAACACAGTTTTCTTGAAATCTGCAACAGGATACTTCTTAGCGCAATGAAGCTTATGGTGACAATGGAGATATCCTCAGATAAAAACTAGAAAGAAGCTTTCTTAGAAACTTCTTTGTGATGTATAATTCATCTCACAGAGTTACAGTTACGTTTCATGGAGCAGTCGATTAACACTGTCTTTGTGGAACCAGAGAAGGGCTACTTTGGACCACATTGAGAATTATGATCATAAAAGAAATATCCTCAATTAAAAACGTGAAAGAAGCTTTGAGAGAAACTGTTTTGTGATATGTGAATTCATCCCACAGATTTACAACTTAGTCTTCATGAAGCAGTTTGCTAATATTGTTTCTGTGGATTCTGCAAAGTGATATTTCGGAGAGCCTTGAGGCCTATAGTGAATAAGGAAATATCCTCAGATAATAATGAGAAAGAAGCTTTCTCAGAAATTGGTTTCTGATGTGTGACTTCATCACACAGAGTTTCACCTTTCCCTTCTTGTAGCAGTTTGGTAACACTGTGCTCGTGGATTCTGCAAAGTGATATTTCAGAGCTCTTTGAGGGCTATGGTGAAAAAGGAAATATCCTCAGATTAAAACTGGAAAGAATCGTTCTGAGAAACTGCATTGTGCCATATGAATGCAACTCACAGAATTACACTTTCCTTTTCATTCATCTGTATGCTAACATTCTTTTCCTGAAATCTGCATTGGGATATTTCTTAGCGCAATGAAGCTGACGGTGAGAAAGGAAATATCCTCCAATAAAAACTAGAAAGTAGCTTTCTGAGAAACTTCTTTGAGATATGTGAATTCATCTCACCGAGTTACAACCTTGTCCTCACGAAGCAATTTGCTAACACAGTGCTTGTGGTTTCTGCAAAGTGATAGTTGGTAGCTCATTGAGGGCTATGGTGAAAAAGGAAATATCCTCAGATTAAAACTAGAAAGAAGCGTTCTGAGAAACTGCATTGCGATGTGTGAATGCAACTCACAGAGTTACACCTTTCTCTTCAGGCATCAGTTTGCTAACACTGTGTTCGTGGATTCTGCAAAGTGATATTTGGGAGCTCACTGACGGTTATGGTGAAAAAGAAATATCCTCAATTTAAAACTGGAAAAAAGCGTTCTGAGAAACTGCAGTGCGATGTGTGAATGCAACTCACAGAGTTACACATTTTTCTTCAGGCATCAGTTTGCTAACACAGTTATCTTGAAATCGGCAAAGGGATACTTCTTAGTGCTGTGCAGCTTACAGTGACAAAGGAGATATTCTGAGATAAAAACGTGAAAGATGCTTTCTGAGAAATTAGTTTCTGATATGTGACTTCATCTCCCAGAGTGACACCACTACTTCGTGCAGACGTTTGCTAGCCCTTTTTTTGTGGATTCTGAGAACTGATATTCCAAAGGGTTTGAAGTGTAGAAGGACAAAGGAAATGTCCTCTGAGAAAAATGGGAATGAAGCTTTCTGAGAAACTGCTTTGTGATGTGTGAATTCATTTCACAGTGTTACACCACTCTTTCATAGAGGAGTTTGCTAGCACTGATTTTGTGAAATCTCAGAAGTGATATACTGGATATCGTTGAATCCCAGGGTGAATCATGAAAGCACCTCAGGCAAATCTGCAGAGAAGCCTTCTGAGAAACTTCTTTGTTGTGGGTGAATTCAGCTCACAGGGTTACATCATTGTTTTCATTGAGAAGCTTGCTAACAGTGTTTTCACAGAATCTGCAAGAAGACACACGGTGGAGCTCGGAGACCACAAATAACCTCAGCTCAAAAAAAGATGCTTTCTAAGAAATGGCTTTGTGATGTGCGCATTCAACTCTGAGTTACAGCTGTATTTCGTGGAGCCCTTGGCTAGCCCGGATTTGTGGAATCTGAGAACTAATATTTCGTATCCCTTTGAGGACTATAGGGCAAAGGAAATATCCTCTGATAAAAATGAGAAAGAAGCTTTCTGAGAAACTTCTTTGTGATCTGTGATTTCATTTCACAGAGTTACATTTCTCTCCTCATGAAGCGGATCGCTAAGACTGTTCTCGTGTAATTGGCAAAGTGATATTTGGGAGTCCATGGAGGGCTATGGTGAAAAAGGAAATATCCTCAGATTAAAACTGGAAAGAAGCGTTCTGAGAAACTGCATTGTGACATGTGAATGCAACTCACAGAGTTACACTTTCCTTTTTATTGATCCGTTTGCTAACACTCTTTTCTTGAAATCTGCATTGCGATATTTCTTAGCGCAATGAAGCTGACAGTGAGAAAGGAAATATCCTCAAATAAAAACTAGAAAGTAGCTTTCTGAGAAACTTCTTTGTGATATGTGAATTCGTCTCACCGACTTACAACCTTGTCTTCACGAAGCAGTTTGTTAACACTGTGTTCGTGGATTCTGCAGAGTGATATTTGGGAGCTCATTGAGGGCTATGGTGATAATGGAAATATCCTCAGATTAAAACTGGAAAGAAGCGTTTTGAGAAACTGCACTGCGATGTGTGAATGCAACTCACAGAGTTGCACATTTGTCTTCAGGCATCAGTTTGCTAGCACTGTGTTCGTGCATTCTGCAAAGAGATATTTGGGAGTTCACTGAGGGCTATGGTGAAAAAGGAAATATCCTCAGATTAAAACTGGAAAGAAGCGTTCGGAGAATCTGCACTGCGATGTGTGAATGTAACTCACAGAGTTACACATTTCTCTTCAGGTATCTGAATACTAACACTGTGTTCCTGGATTCTGCAAAGTGATATTTGAGAGCTCATTGAGGGCTATGGGGAAAAGGAAATATCCTCTAATTAAAACTGGAAAGAAGCGTTTTGAGAAACTGAACTGTGATGTGTGAATGCAACTGACAAAATTACACATTTTTCTTCAGGCATCAGTTTCCTAGTACTGTGTTTGTGGATTCTGCAAAGCAGTATTTGGGAGCTCTTTGAGGGCTATACTGAAAAAGGAAATATCCTCAGATTAAAACTGGAAAGAAGGGTTTTGAGAAACTCCACTGCGATGTGTGAATGCCATTGACAGAGTTACACATTTCTCTTCAGGCATCAGTTTGCTAACACAGTTTTCTTGAAATCTGCAAAGGAATATTTCATAGCGCTGTGCAGCTTACAGTGACAAAGGAGATATCCTCAGATAAAAACTTGAAAGAAGCTTTCTGAGAAATTGCTTTCTGATATGTGGCTTCATCTCCCAGAGTTATACCATTATTTCCTACAGCCGTTTGCTATCCACGTTTTTGTAGATTCTGAGAACTGATATTTCGGATTGGTTTGAAGAGTAGAAGGACAAAGGAAATACCCTCCGAGAAAAACCAGAATGAAGCTTTCTGAGAAACCACTTTGTGATGTGTGAATTCATTTCACAGATTTACACCACTCTTTCATGGAAGAATTTGCTAGCACTGATTTTGTGGAATCTCAGAAGTGATATCCTGGATATCGTTGAATCCCATATTGAATCATCAAAGCACCTCAGCCAAATCTGCAGAGAAGCCTTCTGAGAAACTTCTTTGTTGTGGGTGAATTCAGCTCACAGGGTTACATCATTGTTTTCATTGAGAAGCTTGCTAACAGTGTTTTTGCAGAATCTGCAAGAAGACACACGGTGGCACTCCGAGACCACAAAAAACCTCAGCTCAAAAAAGACGCTTTCAGAGAAACGACTTTGTGATGTGTGCATTCAACTCACTGAGTTACAGCTGTATTTAATGGAGCCGATGTCTAGCCCGGTTTTTTTGGAATCTGAGAACTGATATTTCAGATCCCTTTGAGGACTATATGGCACAAGGAAATATCCTAGGATAAAACTGAGAAAGAAGCTTTCTGAGAAACTTCTTTGTGATCTGTGAATTCATTTCACAGAGTTACACCTCTCTCCTCATGAAGCGGTTTGCTAAGAGTGTTCTTGTGAGATTGGCAAGGTGATATTTGGGATCTCATGGAGGGATACGGTGAAAAAGGAAATATCCTCAGATTAAAACTGGAAAGAAGTGTTCTGAGAAACTGCATTGTTACATGTGATTGCAACTCACAGAGTTACACTTTTCTATTCAGGCATCAGTTTGCTAGCACTGTGTTCGTGGATTCTGCAAAGTGATATTTGGGAGCTCATTGAGGGCTATGGTGAAAAAGGAAATATCCTCAGATTAAATATGGAAAGAAGCGTTCTGAGAAACTGCATTGTGACATGTGAATGCAACTCACAGAGTTACACTTTCCTTTTCATTGATCCGTTTGCTAACATTCTTTTCTTGAAATCTGCACTGGGATATATCTTAGCACAATGAAACTGACGGTGACAAAATATCCTCAAATAAAAACTAGAAACTAACTTTCTGCGAAATTTCTTTGTGATACGTGAATTCATCTCACCAAGTGACAACCTTGTCTTCATGAAGCAGTTTGCTGACACTGTGTTTGTGGATTCTGCAATTTGATAATTGGGAGCTCATTGAGGGCTATGGTGAAAAAGGAAATATCCTTAGATTAAAACGGGAAAGAAGCGCTCTGAGAAACTGCACTGGAATGTGTGAATGCAGCTCACAGAGTTACATATTTCTCTTCAGGTATCAGTTTGCTAACACTGCTTTCGTGGATTCTGCAAAGTGATGTTTGGAAGCTCATTGAGGGCTATGGTGAGACAGGAAATATCCTCAGATTAAAAGTGGAAGGAAGCGTTCTGAGAAACTGCACTGCCATGTGTGAATGTAACTCACACAGTTACACATTTCACTTCAGGCGTCAGTTTGCTAACACTTTATTCGTGGATTCTGCAAAGTGATATTTGGGAGCTCATTGAGGGCTATGGTAAATAAGGAAATAGCCTCAGATTAAAACTGGAAAAAAGCGTTCTGAGGAACTGCATTGCGATGAGTGAATGCAACTCACAGAGTTACACATTTCTCTTCAGGCATCAGTTTTCTAACACATTTTTTCTTGAAATCTGCAAAGGGATACTTCGTAGCACTATGCAGCTTACAGTGACAAAGGAGACATCCTTACATGAAAATGCGAAAGATGCTTTCTGAGAAATTGCTTTCTGATATGTGAGTTCATCTCCCAGAGTTACACCACTATTTCGTGTAGCCGTTTCCTAGCCCTGTTTTTGTGGATTCTGAGAACTGATATTTCGTATGGGACTGAGGGGTAGAAGGACAAAGGAAATATCCTCCGAGAAAAACCGGAATGAAGCTTTCTAAGAAACTGCTTTGTTATGTGTGAATTCACTTCACATGTTACACCACTCTTTCAAGGAGGAGTTTGCTAGCACTGATTTTCTGAAATCTCAGTAGTGATATCCTGGATATCATTGAATCTCATTGTGAATCATGAAAGGACCTCAGACAAATCTGTGGAGAAGCCTTCTGAGAAACTTCTTTGGTGTGGGTGAATTCAGCTCACAGGGTTACATCATTGTTTTCATTGAGAAGCTTGCTAACAGTGTTTTCGCAGAATCTGCAAGAAGACACACCGAGACGCTCTGAGACCACAAATAACCTAAGCTCAAAAAAGAAAGACGCTTTCTGAGAAACTGTACATTTCTCAGTTGATATGTACATTCAACTCACAGAGTTACAGCTGTATTTTGTGGAGCCATTGGCTAGCCCGGTTGTTGTGGAATCTGAGAACTGATATTTCGGATCCCTTTGAGGACTATAGGGCCAAAGGAAATATCCTCCGATAAAAATGAGAAAGAAGCTTTCTGAGAAACTTCTTTGTGCTCTGTGAATTCATTTCACAGAGTTACACCTCTCTCCTCATGAAGCGGATCGCTAAGACTGTTCTCATGGAAGTGGCAAAGTGATATTTGGTAGCTCATTGAGGGCTATGGTGAAAAAGGAAATATCCTCAGATTAAAACTGGAAAGAAGCGTTCTGAGAAACTGCATTGTGACATGTGAATACAATTCACAGAGTTACACTTTCCTTTTCA
Organism: Macaca thibetana thibetana; assembly: GCF_024542745.1. Classification (NCBI taxonomy): domain Eukaryota; kingdom Metazoa; phylum Chordata; class Mammalia; order Primates; family Cercopithecidae; genus Macaca; species Macaca thibetana. Next base: position 68,949 of record NW_026088918.1, on the reverse strand, counting down.
TGGATCCGTTTGCTAACACTGTTTTCTTGAAATCTGCATTGGGATATTTCTTAGCGCAATGAAGCTGACGGTGACAAAGGAAATATCCTCAAATAAAAACTAGAAAGTAGCTTTCTGAGAAACTTCTTTGTGATATGTGAACTCATCTTATCGTGTTACAACCTTGTCATCACGAAGCAGTATACTAACACTGTGTTCGTGGATTCGGCAAAATGATATTTGTGAACTCATTGAGGGCTATGGTGAGAAAGGAAATATCCTCAGATTAAAACTGGAAAGAAGCATTCTGAGAAACGGAACTGTGACGTGTGAATGTAACTCACAGAGTTACACATTTCTCTTCAGGTATCAGTTTCCTAGCACTGTGTTCATGGATTCTGCAAAGTGATATTTGGGAGCTCATTGAGGGCTATGGTGAAAAAGGAAATATCCTCAGATTAAAACTAGAATGAAGCGTTCTAAGAAACTGCATTATGTCATGTGAATGCAACTCACAGAGTTACACTTTCCTTGTCATTGATCCGTCTGCCAACATTCATTTCTTGAAATCTGCATTGGGATATTTATTAGTGAAATGAAACTGACCGTGACAAAGGGACTATCCTCAAATAAAAACTAGAAAGTAGCTTTCTGAGAAACTTCTTTGTGATATGCGAATTCATCTCACCGAGTTACAACCTTGTCTTCATGAAGCAGTTTGCTGACACTGTGTCCGTGGACTCTGCAAAGTGATATTTGGGAGCTCATTGAGGGTTATGGTGAAAAAGGAAATATCCTTAGATTAAAACTGGAAAGAAGCATTCTGAGAAACTGGACTGCGATGTGTGAATGCAACTCACAGAGTTACACATTTCTCTTCAGGCATCAGTTTGCTAACACTGCTTTCCTGGATTCTGCAAAGAAATATTTGGGAGCTAATTGAGGGCTATGACGAAAAACGAAATATCCTCCGCTAAAAATTGGAAAGAAGCGTTCTGAGAAACTGCACGGCGATGTGTGAATGCAACTCACAGAGCTACACATTTCTCTTCAGGCATCAGTTTGCTAGCACTGTGTTCGTGGATTCTGCAAAGTGGTATTTGGGAGCTCATTAAGGGCTATGGTGAAAAAGGAAATATCCTCAGATTAAAACTGGAAAGAAGCGTTCTGAGAAACTGCTGTGCGATGTGTGAATGCAACTCACAGAGTTACACTTTTCTCTTCAGATATCAGTTTGCTAACACAGTTTTCTTGAAATCTGCAATGGGATACTTCTTAGCGCTATGCAGGTTACTGTGACAAAGGAAATATCGTCAGAGAAAAACGTGATAGAAGCTTTCTAAGAAATTGCTTTCTGCTATGTGACTTCATCTCACAGAGTTCCACCACTATTTCACGCAACCTTTTGCTAGCATTGTTTCTGTGGATTCTCAGAACTGATTTTTCTGATGGATTTCAAGAGTAGAAGGACCAAGGAAATATCCTCTGGGACAAAGCGGAATGAAGCTTTCTGAGAAACTGCTTTGTGATGTGTGAATTCATTTCACAGTGTTCCACCACTCTTTCATGGAGGAGTTTGCTAGCACTGATTTTGTGGAATGTAAGAAGTGATATCTTGGATATGGTTGAGTCCCACGGTGAATCATGAAATATCCTCAGACAAATCTGTAGAGAACCCTTCCCAGAAACTTCATTGTTGTGGGTGAATTCAGCTTACAGAGTTACAGCTTTCCCCTCAAGAAGCCTTTCGCTAAGACAGTTCTTGTGGAATTGGCAAAGTGATATTTGGAAGCCCATAGAGGGCTATGGTGAAAAAGGAAATATCCTCAGATGAAATCTGGAAAGAAGCTTTCTGAGAAACTGCTTTTCTGTGAAATCATCTCACAGAGTTACAGCTTTCCCCTCAAGAAGCCTTTCGCTAAGACAGTTCTTGTGGAATTGGCAAAGTGATATTTGGAAGCCCATAGAGGGCTATGGTGAAAAAGGAAATATCCTCAGATGAAATCTGGAAAGAAGCTTTCTGAGAAACTGCTTAGTGTTCTGTTAATTCATCTCACAGAGTTACATCTGTATTTCGTGGATCTCTTTGCTAGCCTTATTTCTGTGGAATCTGAGAACAGATATTTCGGATCCCTTTGAAGACTATAGGGCCAAAGGAAATATCCTCCGATAACAAAGAGAAAGAAGCTTTCTGAGAAACTTCTTTGTGTTCTGTGAAATCATCTCACAGAGTTACAGCTTTCCCCTCAAGAAGCCTTTCGCTAAGACAGTTCTTGTGGAATTGGCAAAGTGATATTTGGAAGCCCATAGAGGGCTATGGTGAAAAAGGAAATATCCTCAGATGAAATCTGGAAAGAAGCTTTCTGAGAAACTGCTTAGTGTTCTGTTAATTCATCTCACAGAGTTACATCTGTATTTCGTGGATCTCTTTGCTAGCCTTATTTCTGTGGAATCTGAGAACAGATATTTCGGATCCCTTTGAAGACTATAGGGCCAAAGGAAATATCCTCCGATAACAAAGAGAAAGAAGCTTTCTGAGAAACTTCTTTGTGTTCTGTGAAATCATCTCACAGAGTTACAGCTTTCCCCTCAAGAAGCCTTTCGCTAAGACAGTTCTTGTGGAATTGGCAAAGTGATATTTGGAAGCCCATAGAGGGCTATGGTGAAAAAGGAAATATCCTCAGATGAAATCTGGAAAGAAGCTTTCTGAGAAACTGCTTAGTGTTCTGTTAATTCATCTCACAGAGTTACATCTGTATTTCGTGGATCTCTTTGCTAGCCTTATTTCTGTGGAATCTGAGAACAGATATTTCGGATCCCTTTGAAGACTATAGGGCCAAAGAAATATCCTCCGATAACAAAGAGAAAGAAGCTTTCTGAGAAACTTCTTTGTGTTCTGTGAAATCATCTCACAGAGTTACAGCTTTCCCCTCAAGAAGCCTTTCGCTAAGACAGTTCTTGTGGAATTGGCAAAGTGATATTTGGAAGCCCATAGAGGGCTATGGTGAAAAAGGAAATATCCTCAGATGAAATCTGGAAAGAAGCTTTCTGAGAAACTGCTTAGTGTTCTGTTAATTCATCTCACAGAGTTACATCTGTATTTCGTGGATCTCTTTGCTAGCCTTATTTCTGTGGAATCTGAGAACAGATATTTCGGATCCCTTTGAAGACTATAGGGCCAAAGGAAATATCCTCCGATAACAAAGAGAAAGAAGCTTTCTGAGAAACTTCTTTGTGTTCTGTGAAATCATCTCACAGAGTTACAGCTTTCCCCTCAAGAAGCCTTTCGCTAAGACAGTTCTTGTGGAATTGGCAAAGTGATATTTGGAAGCCCATAGAGGGCTATGGTGAAAAAGGAAATATCCTCAGATGAAATCTGGAAAGAAGCTTTCTGAGAAACTGCTTAGTGTTCTGTTAATTCATCTCACAGAGTTACATCTGTATTTCGTGGATCTCTTTGCTAGCCTTATTTCTGTGGAATCTGAGAACAGATATTTCGGATCCCTTTGAAGACTATAGGGCCAAAGGAAATATCCTCCGATAACAAAGAGAAAGAAGCTTTCTGAGAAACTTCTTTGTGTTCTGTGAAATCATCTCACAGAGTTACAGCTTTCCCCTCAAGAAGCCTTTCGCTAAGACAGTTCTTGTGGAATTGGCAAAGTGATATTTGGAAGCCCATAGAGGGCTATGGTGAAAAAGGAAATATCCTCAGATGAAATCTGGAAAGAAGCTTTCTGAGAAACTGCTTAGTGTTCTGTTAATTCATCTCACAGAGTTACATCTGTATTTCGTGGATCTCTTTGCTAGCCTTATTCTGTGGAATCTGAGAACAGATATTTCGGATCCCTTTGAAGACTATAGGGCCAAAGGAAATATCCTCCGATAACAAAGAGAAAGAAGCTTTCTGAGAAACTTCTTTGTGTTCTGTGAAATCATCTCACAGAGTTACAGCTTTCCCCTCAAGAAGCCTTTCGCTAAGACAGTTCTTGTGGAATTGGCAAAGTGATATTTGGAAGCCCATAGAGGGCTATGGTGAAAAAGGAAATATCCTCAGATGAAATCTGGAAAGAAGCTTTCTGAGAAACTGCTTAGTGTTCTGTTAATTCATCTCACAGAGTTACATCTGTATTTCGTGGATCTCTTTGCTAGCCTTATTTCTGTGGAATCTGAGAACAGATATTTCGGATCCCTTTGAAGACTATAGGGCCAAAGGAAATATCCTCCGATAACAAAGAGAAAGAAGCTTTCTGAGAAACTTCTTTGTGTTCTGTGAAATCATCTCACAGAGTTACAGCTTTCCCCTCAAGAAGCCTTTCGCTAAGACAGTTCTTGTGGAATTGGCAAAGTGATATTTGGAAGCCCATAGAGGGCTATGGTGAAAAAGGAAATATCCTCAATGAAATCTGGAAAGAAGCTTTCTGAGAAACTGCTTAGTGTTCTGTTAATTCATCATCTCACAGAGTTACATCTGTATTTCGTGGATCTCTTTGCTAGCCTTATTTCTGTGGAATCTGAGAACAGATATTTCGGATCCCTTTGAAGACTATAGGGCCAAAGGAAATATCCTCCGATAACAAAGAGAAAGAAGCTTTCTGAGAAACTTCTTTGTGTTCTGTGAAATCATCTCACAGAGTTACAGCTTTCCCCTCAAGAAGCCTTTCGCTAAGACAGTTTCTTGTGGAATTGGCAAAGTGATATTTGGAAGCCCATAGAGGGCTATGGTGAAAAAGGAAATATCCTCAGATGAAATCTGGAAAGAAGCTTTCTGAGAAACTGCTTAGTGTTCTGTTAATTCATCTCACAGAGTTACATCTGTATTTCGTGGATCTCTTTGCTAGCCTTATTTCTGTGGAATCTGAGAACAGATATTTCGGATCCCTTTGAAGACTATAGGGCCAAAGGAAATATCCTCCGATAACAAAGAGAAAGAAGCTTTCTGAGAAACTTCTTTGTGTTCTGTGAAATCATCTCACAGAGTTACAGCTTTCCCCTCAAGAAGCCTTTCGCTAAGACAGTTCTTGTGGAATTGGCAAAGTGATATTTGGAAGCCCATAGAGGGCTATGGTGAAAAAGGAAATATCCTCAGATGAAATCTGGAAAGAAGCTTTCTGAGAAACTGCTTAGTGTTCTGTTAATTCATCTCACAGAGTTACATCTGTATTTCGTGGATCTCTTTGCTAGCCTTATTTCTGTGGAATCTGAGAACAGATATTTCGGATCCCTTTGAAGACTATAGGGCCAAAGGAAATATCCTCCGATAACAAAGAGAAAGAAGCTTTCTGAGAAACTTCTTTGTGTTCTGTGAAATCATCTCACAGAGTTACAGCTTTCCCCTCAAGAAGCCTTTCGCTAAGACAGTTCTTGTGGAATTGGCAAAGTGATATTTGAAGCCCATAGAGGGCTATGGTGAAAAAGGAAATATCCTCAGATGAAATCTGGAAAGAAGCTTTCTGAGAAACTGCTTAGTGTTCTGTTAATTCATCTCACAGAGTTACATCTGTATTTCGTGGATCTCTTTGCTAGCCTTATTTCTGTGGAATCTGAGAACAGATATTTCGATCCCTTTGAAGACTATAGGGCCAAAGGAAATATCCTCCGATAACAAAGAGAAAGAAGCTTTCTGAGAAACTTCTTTGTGTTCTGTGAAATCATCTCACAGAGTTACAGCTTTCCCCTCAAGAAGCCTTTCGCTAAGACAGTTCTTGTGGAATTGGCAAAGTGATATTTGGAAGCCCATAGAGGGCTATGGTGAAAAAGGAAATATCCTCAGATGAAATCTGGAAAGAAGCTTTCTGAGAAACTGCTTAGTGTTCTGTTAATTCATCTCACAGAGTTACATCTGTATTTCGTGGATCTCTTTGCTAGCCTTATTTCTGTGGAATCTGAGAACAGATATTTCGGATCCCTTTGAAGACTATAGGGCCAAAGGAAATATCCTCCGATAACAAAGAGAAAGAAGCTTTCTGAGAAACTTCTTTGTGTTCTGTGAAATCATCTCACAGAGTTACAGCTTTCCCCTCAAAGAAGCCTTTCGCTAAGACAGTTCTTGTGGAATTGGCAAAGTGATATTTGGAAGCCCATAGAGGGCTATGGTGAAAAAGGAAATATCCTCAGATGAAATCTGGAAAGAAGCTTTCTGAGAAACTGCTTAGTGTTCTGTTAATTCATCTCACAGAGTTTACATCTGTATTTCGTGGATCTCTTTGCTAGCCTTATTTCTGTGGAATCTGAGAACAGATATTTCGGATCCCTTTGAAGACTATAGGGCCAAAGGAAATATCCTCCGATAACAAAGAGAAAGAAGCTTTCTGAGAAACTTCTTTGTGTTCTGTGAAATCATCTCACAGAGTTACAGCTTTCCCCTCAAGAAGCCTTTCGCTAAGACAGTTCTTGTGGAATTGGCAAAGTGATATTTGGAAGCCCATAGAGGCTATGGTGAAAAAGGAAATATCCTCAGATGAAATCTGGAAAGAAGCTTTCTGAGAAACTGCTTAGTGTTCTGTTAATTCATCTCACAGAGTTACATCTGTATTTCGTGGATCTCTTTGCTAGCCTTATTTCTGTGGAATCTGAGAACAGATATTTCGGATCCCTTTGAAGACTATAGGGCCAAAGGAAATATCCTCCGATAACAAAGAGAAAGAAGCTTTCTGAGAAACTTCTTTGTGTTCTGTGAAATCATCTCACAGAGTTACAGCTTTCCCCTCAAGAAGCCTTTCGCTAAGACAGTTCTTGTGGAATTGGCAAAGTGATATTTGGAAGCCCATAGAGGCTATGGTGAAAAAGGAAATATCCTCAGATGAAATCTGGAAAGAAGCTTTCTGAGAAACTGCTTAGTGTTCTGTTAATTCATCTCACAGAGTTACATCTGTATTTCGTGGATCTCTTTGCTAGCCTTATTTCTGTGGAATCTGAGAACAGATATTTCGGATCCCTTTGAAGACTATAGGGCCAAAGGAAATATCCTCCGATAACAAAGAGAAAGAAGCTTCTGAGAAACTTCTTTGTGTTCTGTGAAATCATCTCACAGAGTTACAGCTTTCCCCTCAAGAAGCCTTTCGCTAAGACAGTTCTTGTGGAATTGGCAAAGTGATATTTGGAAGCCCATAGAGGGCTATGGTGAAAAAGGAAATATCCTCCGATGAAATCTGGAAAGAAGCTTTCTGAGAAACTGCTTAGTGTTCTGTTAATTCATCTCCCAGAGTTACATCTGTATTTCGTGATCTCTTTGCTAGCCTTATTTCTGTGGAATCTGAGAACAGATATTCGGATCCCTTTGAAGTCTATAGGGCCAAAGGAAATATCCTCCGATAACAAAGAGAAAGAAGCTTTCTGAGAAACTTCTTTGTGTTCTGTGAAATCATCTCACAGAGTTACAGCTTTCCCCTCAAGAAGCCTTTCGCTAAGACAGTTCTTGTGGAATTGCAAAGTGATATTTGGAAGCCCATAGAGGGCTATGGTGAAAAAGAAATATCCTCAGATGAAATCTGGAAAGAAGCTTTCTGAGAAACTGCTTAGTGTTCTGTTAATTCATCTCACCAGAGTTACATCTGTATTTCGTGGATCTCTTTGCTAGCCTTATTTCTGTGGAATCTGAGAACAGATATTTCGGATCCCTTTGAAGACTATAGGGCCAAAGGAAATATCCTCCGATAACAAAGAGAAAGAAGCTTTCTGAGAAACTTCTTTGTGTTCTGTGAAATCATCTCACAGAGTTACAGCTTTCCCCTCAAGAAGCCTTTCGCTAAGACAGTTCTTGTGGAATTGGCAAAGTGATATTTGGAAGCCCATAGAGGGCTATGGTGAAAAAGGAAATATCCTCAGATGAAATCTGGAAAGAAGCTTTCTGAGAAACTGCTTAGTGTTCTGTTAATTCATCTCACAAGAGTTACATCTGTAATTCGTGGATCTCTTTGCTAGCCTTATTTCTGTGGAATCTGAGAACAGATATTTCGGATCCCTTTGAAGACTATAGGGCCAAAGGAAATATCCTCCGATAACAAAGAGAAAGAAGCTTTCTGAGAAACTTCTTTGTGTTCTGTGAAATCATCTCACAGAGTTACAGCTTTCCCCTCAAGAAGCCTTTCGCTAAGACAGTTCTTGTGGAATTGGCAAAGTGATATTTGGAACCCCCAGAGAGCTATGGTGAAAAAGGAAATATCCTCAGATGAAATCTGGAAAGAAGCTTTCTGAGAAACTGCTTAGTGTTCTGTTAATTCATCTCACAGAGTTACATCTGTATTTCGTGGATCTCTTTGCTAGCCTTATTTCTGTGGAATCTGAGAACAGATATTTCGGATCCCTTTGAAGACTAAGGGCCAAAGGAAAAATATCCTCCGATAACAAAGAGAAAGAAGCTTTCTGAGAAACTTCTTTGTGTTCTGTGAAATCATCTCACAGAGTTACAGCTTTCCCCTCAAGAAGCCTTTCGCTAAGACAGTTCTTGTGGAATTGGCAAAGTGATATTTGGAAGCCCATAGAGGGCTATGGTGAAAAAGGAAATATCCTCAGATGAAATCTGGAAAGAAGCTTTCTGAGAAACTGCTTAGTGTTCTGTTAATTCATCTCACAGAGTTACATCTGTTTTTCGTGGATCTCTTTGCTACCCTTATTTCTGTGGAATCTGAGAACAGATATTTCGGATCCCTTTGAAGACTATAGGGCCAAAGGAAATATCCTCCGATAACAAAGAGAAAGAAGCTTTCTGAGAAACTTCTTTGTGTTCTGTGAAATCATCTCACAGAGTTACAGCTTTCCCCTCAAGAAGCCTTTCTGCTAAGACAGTTCTTGTGGAATTGGCAAAGTGATATTTGAAGCCCATAGAGGGCTATGGTGAAAAAGGAAATATCCTCAGATGAAATCTGGAAAGAAGCTTTCTGAGAAACTGCTTAGTATTCTGTTAATTCATCTCACAGAGTTACATCTGTATTTCGTGGATCTCTTTGCTAGCCTTATTTCTGTGGAATCTGAGAACAGATATTTCGGATCCCTTTGAAGACTATAGGGCCAAAGGAAATATCCTCCGATAACAAAGAGAAAGAAGCTTTCTGAGAAACTTCTTTCTGTTCTGTGAAATCATCTCACAGAGTTACAGCTTTTCCCCTCAAGAAGCCTTTCGCTAAGACAGTTTCTTGTGGAATTGGCAAAGTGATATTTGGAAGCCCATAGAGGGCTATGGTGAAAAAGGAAATATCCTCAGATGAAATCTGGAAAGAAGCTTTCTGAGAAACTGCTTAGTGTTCTGTTAATTCATCTCACAGAGTTACATCTGTATTTCGTGGATCTCTTTGCTAGCCTTATTTCTGTGGAATCTGAGAACAGATATTTCGGATCCCTTTGAAGACTATAGGGCCAAAGGAAATACCCTCCGATAACAAAGAGAAAGAAGCTTTCTGAGAAAACTTCTTTGTGTTCTGTGAAATCATCTCACAGAGTTACAGCTTTCCCCTCAAGAAGCCTTTCGCTAAGACAGTTCTTGTGGAATTGGCAAAGTGATATTTGGAAGCCCATAGAGGGCTATGGTGAAAAAGGAAAAAAGGAAATAATCCCTCAGATTGAAGTCTAGAAAGAAGCTTTCTTTCTGATAAACTGCCTTAGTGTTCAGTTCATTTCATCCTCACAGAGGTACATCTGTAATTTTCGTGGATCACTTTGCTAGCCTTATTTCTGTGGAATCGCGATGAACAGATATTTCGGATCCCTATTTGAAGACTATAGGTCCCAAAGGAAATATCCTCCGATAACAAAGAGAAAGAAGCGTTCTGAGAAACATCTTTGTGTTCTGTGAAAACTTCTCACAGAGATACAAGCTAACCCCCCTCAAGAAGGCCTATTCGCTAAGAACAGTTCTTGTGGACTTTGCAAAGTGATATTTGGAAGCCCATGAGATTGCTGTGGTGGAAAGGAAAATATACGCAGAATGAAATCTGGAAAGAAAGATTTCCTGAGAAACTGCTTAATGTTCTGTCATTCATCTCACAGAGTTACATCTGTATTTCGTGATCTCTTTGCTAAGCCTTATTTCTGTGGAATCTGAGAACAGATATATTGCGCTCCCCTTTTGAACACTAAAGTGCCAAAGGAAAAATCCCTGCTATAACAAAGAGAAAGAAGCATTCTGAGAAACCTATCTTTGGTGTCCTGTGTAATCATCTCACAGAGTTTACAGCTTTCTCCACAAGAAGCCTTTCGCTAAGACAGTTTCTTGTGGTAATGGCAAAGTGATAATATGAAAGCCCATAGAAGGCTATGGTGAAAAAGGAAATATCCTCAGATGAAATCTGGAAAGAAGCTTTCTGAGAAAATGGATTAATGTTCTGTTAATTCCTCTCACAGAGTTGTCATCTGTATTTCGTGGATCTCATTGGCTATCCTTATTTCTGTGGAAATCTGAGACCAGATAATTTCGGATTCGCCCTTAGAACATACTATAAGGGCCAAAGGAGAATATCCTCCCGATAACAAAGAGAAAGAAGCTTTCTGAGTAACTTCTTTGTGTTCTGTGAAATCATCTCATCAAGAGTTACAGCTTTTCCCTCAAGAATGCCTTTTGCTAAGAGACAGTTCTTGTGGAATTGGCAAAGTGATGTTTGGAAGCCCATAGAGGGGCTAAGGTGAAAAAGGAAAATATCCCTCGATGAAATCTGGAAAGAAGCTTTGTGAGAAACTAAATTAGTGTTCTGGTACATTCAATCTCACAGAGTTAACATCTGTATTTCGTGAGCTCTCTTTGCTATCTTAATTTCTGTGGGAATCTGAGAACAGATATTTCGGATTCCTTTGGTACACTACAGGGAAAAAAGGAAAAAACCTCCGATAACAAAGAGAAAGAGCTTTCTGATAAACTTCTTTGTGTTCTGTGAATTCATCTCAAAGAGTTAACAGCGTTTCTCCTCAAGAAGCCTTTCGCCTAAGACAGTTCGTTGTGGAATTGGCAAAGTGATATTTGTATGGCCATATAGGGCATACGGTGAAAAAAGGAAATATCCCTCAGATGAAGTCAAGGAAAGAAGCTTTCTGAGAAACCTGCTTAGTGGTTCCGATCAATTCATCACATCAGAGTAACTTCTGTATTTCGTGTATCTCTTTGCTAGCCTTAGTTTCTAGTGGAATCTGGAGAACAGATATTTCGGATCCCATTGAACACTATAGGACCAAAGGAAAATATCCTCCGATAACAAAGAGAAAGAAACTTTCTGAGAAGCTTCTTTGGTGTTCTGTTGAAATCAATCTCGACAGAGTTTACAGCTTTCCCCCCAAAGATGCCTATCGACTAAGACAGTTCTTGTGGAATAGGGCAAAGTGATATTTGGGAAGCCCATAGTAGGGCAATGGTGAAAAAGGAAATATCCCTCAGAAATGAAATCTGGAAACGAAGCTTTCTGAGAAACTCCTTAGTGTTTCTTGTTCAGTCATCTCACAGAGTTACAATCTGTATTTTCGTGGAATCTCTTTGCTAGCCCTTATTTCTGTGGTATCATGAAGAACAGATATTTCGCATCCCTTTGAACACTATCAGGGACAATGGAAAAATCCTCCGATAAACAAATGAGAAAGAAGCTTTTCCTGAGAAGCGAGCCCTTCATTGTTTTCTGGTGAAATTCCATCTCCCAGAGTTACAGCTTTTCCCCCTCAAGAAGGCCTGTTCGCTAAGTACCGTTCTTGTGGAATTGGCAAAGTGATATGTTGTAAGGCCATAGAGGGCTATGGTGAAGAAAGGAAATATCCTCATATGAAGTCTGGAAAGAAGCTTTCTGATAAACTGCTTAGTGTTACCGTCTCATTCATCTGCACAGAGTAACAACTGTATTTCGTGGAATCGCTGTTCGCTAGCCTTATTTTTGTGGAATCAGAGAATCAGATATTTCGGGATCCCATTGAAGATCTATAGGCCAAAGGAGAATATCCTCTGGATAACAAAGAGAAAGAAGCTTTCTGAGAATCTTCTTTGTGTTTTGCCTGTGAAATACACCTCACAGAGTTACAGCTATCCCCTCAAGAAGCTTTTTCGCTAGGACAGCACTTGTGGAAAATAGGGCAAAGTGATTACTTGGAAGATCCATAGATGAGCTAATGGTGAAAAAGAAATATCCTCAGATGAAATCTGGAAAGAAGCTTCCTGATAAACTGCTTTGTGGTTGCTGTTCATTCAATCTCACAGAAGTTACATCTGTATTTCGAGGATCTCTTTGGCTAGCCTTAGTTCTGTGGAATCTGAGAACAGATATTTCTGCATATCCCTTTGAACACTGATAAGGGCCAAAGGAAAAATCCTCCGATAAACAAAGAGAAAGAAGCTTTTCTGAGAAACTTCTTTGTGTTCTGGTGAAATCATCTCACAGAGTTACCGCTTTCCCCTCAAGAAGCCTTTCCGCTAAGACATTTCCTTGTGAATTGGCAAAGGTGATATATGGAATCCCTTAAGAGGGCTATGGTGAAAATGGATATAATCCCTCACATGAAATTCTGGGAATGAAGCTTTCTGATAAACTCGCTAGTGTTCTGTTCATTCATCTCACTGAGTTACTCAGTATTTCGTTGATCTCTTTGCAAGCCTTTAATTTTCTGTGGAATCCTGAGAACAGGATATTTCGCATCCCTTTGAACACTATAGGGCCAAAGGAAAAATCCTCCGATAACAAAGAGAATGAAGGCTTTCAGAGAAACTTCTTTGTGTTTCTGTGAAATCTTCCTCCCAGAGTTTACAGTTTTCCCAAAAGAAGCCTTTCGCTAAGAAAGTTCTTGTGGAATTGTCAAAAGGTGAGGTTTGGAAGGCCTCCCTAGAGAGGCTATAGAGTGAAAAAGGTAATATACGCATATGAAAATCTGGAAAAGAAGCTTTCTGAGAAACTGCTTATTGTTCTGGTCATTCATTGCTCACAGAGTTACATCTCTATTTCGTGAATCTCTTTGCGAGGCCTTATTTACCTTTGGAATCTCAGATACAGATATTTTGCATTCCCTTTTGAACACTATAGGGCCCAAAGGAAAAATCCTCCGATTACAAAGAAGAAAGAAACTTTCTGATAAACTTCATTGTGTTCTGTGAAATCATCTTAACAGAGTTACAGCTTTCTCCCCTCAAGAAGCCCATTCGCTAAGACCAGTTCCTGGTGGGAAATGGCAAAGTGATTATTTGGAAGCCCCATAGAAGGCATGTGGAAAATAGGAAATATCCTCAGATGAAATCTGGGAAAGAAGCTTTCTGAGAAACTGATTAGTGTTCTGTTTAATTCATCTCACAGAGTTGCATCTGTATTACGTCGGATGCTCCTTTTGCTAGCCTTTATATCTGTGGAATCTGAGAAACAGAAGATTTCGGAACCCTTTGTAACACTATAGGGCCAAAGGAAATATGCCTCCGATAACAAAGAGAAAGAAGCTTTCAGAGAAACTTTCCCCTTTTGTGTTTCTGTGAAATCAATCTCACAGAGTTATCAGCTTTCCCCTCAAGAAGACTTTTCGCATAAGACAGTTCCTTGTGGAATTGGCAAAGTGATGTTTTGGAAGCCCCTAGAGGGCTAACGGTGAAAAAGGAAATATCCCTCAGATAGGAAATCTGGAAAGAAGCTTTCTGAGAAACTACTTAGTGTTATGTTACATTCATCTCACAGAAGTTTACATCTGGTATTTCGCGGTGGATCTCTTTGCTAGCCTTAATTTCTGTGGAATCTGAGTAACAGATTTATTTCGGATTCCCTTTGTAGACTAATAGGTCCAAAGGAAATATCCCTCCGATAACAAAAGAGAAAAGAAGCCATTCTGAGAAACCTTCTTTTGTGTTCTCGTGAAATCCATCTCACAGAGATTACAGCACTCTCCTCAGAAGCCTTTCGCTAAGACAGTTCTTGTGGAATTTGCAAAGTGATATTTGGAAGGCCCATATATTGCAACGGTGAAAAAGGAAATATCTTCAGATGAAATCTGGAAAGAAGGCTTTCCTGAAAAACTGCTTAGTGTTCTGTTCATTCATACTCCCAGAGTTACATCTGTATTTTCGTGGATCTCTTTGCTAGCCTTATTTTTCTGTGGAAATCTGAGAACAGATAATTTCGCATCCCCTTTGAACACTAAAGGACCAAAAGGAAATATCCTGCGTTAAACAAAGGAGAAAGAATCTTTTCTGAGAATCTTCTTTGTGTTTCTGTGAATTCATCTCACACGAGTTACAGCTTTGCCCCTCAAGAAGCCTTCGCTAAGACAGTTCTGTGGAATTGGCAAAGTGATTATATGGAAGCCCATAGAGGGCTATGTGAAAAAGGAAATATCCTAAGATGAAATCTGGAAAGAAGCTTTCTGAGAAACTGCTTAGTGTTCTGTTCAATTCATCTCACAGAGTTACATCTGTATTTCGTGGATCTCTTTGCTAGCCTTATTTCTGTGGAATCTGAGAACAGATATTTCGATCCCTTTGAAGACTATAGGTCCAAAGGAAATATCCTCCGATAACAAAGAGAAAGAAGCTTTCTGAGAAACTTCTTTGTGTTCTGTGAAATCAACTCACAGAGTTACAGCTTTCCCCACAAGAAGCCTTTCGCTAAGACCCGTTCTTGTGGAATTGCAAAGTGATATTGGAAGCCCATAGAGTGCAATGAGTGGAAAAGGAAATATCCTCAGATGAAATCTGGAAAGAAGGCATTCTGAGAAACTGCTTAGTGTTCTGTTAATTCATCTCACAGAGTTACATCTGTATTTCGTGGATCTCTTTGCTAGGGCCCTGTATTTCTGTGGAATACTGAGAACAAGATATCTCGCATCCCGTTGAAGACTATAGGCCAAAGGAAATAATCCTCCGATAACAAAGAGAAAGAAGCATTCTGAGAAAACTTCTTTGTGTTCTTGTGAAATCAATCTCGACAGAGTTACAGCTTTCCCCTCAAGAAGCCTTTCGCTAAGACAGAGTTCTTGTGGAATTGGCAAAGTGATATTTGGAAGCCCATAGAGGGCTATGTGAAAAAGGAAATATCCTCATATGAAATCTGGAAAGAAGCTTCTGAGAAACTTGGGCCTTTGAGTGTTCTGTTGATTCATCTCACAGAGTTACATCTGTATTTCGTGGATCTCTTTGCTAGCCTTATTTTCTGTGGAATCTGAGAACAGATATTTCGGATCCTTGAAAGACTATAGGCCCAAAGGAAATAACCTCCGATAACAAAGAGAAAGAAGCTTTCTGAGAAACTTCTTTGAGTTTCTGTGAAATCATCTCACAGAGTTACAGCCTTCCCCTCAAGAAGCGTTTCGCTAAGACAGTTTCTTGTGGAATTGGCAAAGTGATTATTGGAATGCCCTCTAGAGGGCTATGGTGAAAAAGGAAATATCCTCAGCATGAAATCTGGAAAGAAGCTTTCTGAGAACACTGCTTAGTGGTTCTGTTTAATTCATCTCACAGAAAGTTACATCTGTAGTTTCGTGATCTCTTTTGCTAGCCTTATTTCTGTGAATCTGAGAACAGATATTTCGGATCCCTTTGAAGACTATAGGCCAAAGGAAATATCCTCCGACAATGAACAAAGAGAAAGAAGCTTTCTGAGAATCTTCTTTGTGTTCTGTGAAATCATCTCATCAGAGTTTACAGCTTTCCCTCAAGAAGCCTTGTTCGCTAAGAATACAGTTCTTGTGGAATTGGCAAAGTGATATTTGGAAGCCCATATAGGGCTATGGTGAAAAAGGAAATATCCTCAAATGAAATCTGGAAAGAAGCTTTCTGATAAACTGCTTAGTGTTCTGTTAATTCATCTCACAGAGTTTACATCTGTATTTCGTGGATCTCTTTCCTAGCCTTTATTTCTGTGGAATCTGAGAACAGATATTTCCGCGTTCGGATCCCTTTGAAGACTATAGGGCCAAGAGGAAATATCCTCCGATAACAAAGAGAAAGAAGCTTTCTGAGAAACTTCTTTGTGTTCTGTGAAATCATCTCACAGAGTTACAGCTTTTCCCCCTCAAGAAGCCTTTCGCTAAGACAGTTCTTGTGGAATTGGCAAAGTGATATTGGAAGCCCATAGAGGGCTATGGTGAAAAAGGAAATATCCTCAAGATGAAATCTGGAAGAATCTTTCTGAGAAACTGCTGTAGTGTTTCTGTTACTTCATCTCACAGAGTTACATCTGTATTTCGTGGGATCTCTTTGCTAGCCTAATTTTCTGTGGAATTCTGAGAACAGATATTCGGATCCCTTTGAAGACACATAGGGGCCAAAGGAAATATCCTCCAATAACAAATGAGAAAGAAGCTTTCTGAGAAACTTCTTTGTGTTCTGTGAAATCCATCTCACAGATTACAGCTTTCCTCCCCTCAAGAAGCCTTTCGCTAAGACAGTTCTTGTGGAATTGCAAAGTGATATTTGGAAGCCCATAGAGGGCTATGGTGAAAAAGGAAATATCCACAGATGAAATCTGGAAAGAAGCTTTCTGAAAACTGCTTAGTGTATCTGTTAATTCATCTCACAGAGTTACATCCGTATTTCGTGGATCTCTTTGCTAGCCTTATTTCTGTGGAATCTGAGAACAGATATTTCGCATCCCTTTGAAGACTATAGGCCAAAGGAAATATCCTCCGATAACAAAGAGAAAGAAGCTTTCTGAGAAACTTCTTTGTGTTCTGTGAAATCATCTCACAGAGTTACAGCTTTCCCCTCAAGAAAGCCTTCGCTAAGACAGTTCTTGTGGAATTGGTAAAGTGATATTTGGAAGCCCATAGATTGCTATGTTGAAAAAGGAAATATCCTCAGATGAAATCTGTAAAGAAGCTTTCTGAGAAAACTGCTTAGTGTTTCTGTTAATTCATCTCACAGAGTTACATCTGTATTTCGTGGATCTCTTTGCTAGCCTTATTTCTGTGGAATCTGAGAACAGATATTTCGGATCCCTTTGAAGACTATAGGGCCAAAGGAAATATCCTCCGATAACAAAGAGAAAGAAGCTTTCTGAGAAACTTCTTTGTGTTCTGTGAAATCATCTCACAGAGTTACAGCTTTCCCCTCAAGAAGCCTTTCGCTAAGACAGTTTTCTTGTGGAATTGGCAAAGTGATATTTGGAAGCCCATAGAGGGCTATGGTGAAAAAGGAAATATCCTCAGATGAAATCTGGAAAAGAAGCTTTCAGAGAAACTGCTTAGTGTTCTGTTAATTCATCTCACAGAGTTACATCTGTATTTCGTGGATCTCTTTGCTAGCCTTATTTCTGTGGAATCTGAGAACAGATATTTCGGATCCCTTTGAAGACTATAAGGCCAAAGGAAATATCCTCCGATAACAAAGAGAAAGAAGCTTTCTGAGAAACTTCTTTGTGTTCTGTGAAATCATCTCACAGAGTTACAGCTTTCCCCTCAAGAAGCCTTTCGCTAAGACAGTTCTTGTGGAATTGGCAAAGTGATATTTGGAAGCCCATAGAGGGCTATGGTGAAAAAGGAAATATCCTCAGATGAAATCTGGAAAGAAGCTTTCGGAGAAACTGCTTAGTGTTCTGTTAATTCATCTCACAGAGTTACATCTGTATTTCGTGGATCTTCTTTTGCTAGCCTTATTTCTGTGGAATCAGAACAGATATTTCGGATCCCTTTGAGACTATAGGGCCAAAGGAAATATCCTCCGATAACAAAGAGAAAGAAGCTTTCTGAGAAATTCTTTGTGTTCTGTGAAATCATCTCACAGAGTTACAGCTTTCCCCTCAAGAAGCCTTCGCTAAGACAGTTCTTGTGGAATTGGCAAAGTGATATTTGGAAGCCCATAGAGGGCTATGGTGAAAAAGGAAATATCCTCAGATGAAAATCTGAAAGAAGCTTTCTGAGAAACTGCTTAGTGTTCTGTTTCAATTCATCTCACAGAGTTACAATCTGTATTTCGTGGATCTCTTTGCTAGCCTTATTTCTGTGGAATCTGACGAACAGATATTTCGGATCCCCTTTGAAGACTATAGGGCCAAAGGAAATATCCTCCGATAACAAAGAGAAAGAAGCTTCTGAGAAACTTCTTTGTGTTCTGTGAAATCATCTCACAGAGTTACAGCTTTCCCCCAAGAAGCCGTTTCGCTAAGACAGTTCTTGTGGAATTGGCAAAGTGATATTTGTAAGCCCATAGAGGGCTATGGTGAAAAAGGAAATATCCTCAGATGAAAATCTGGAAAGAACTTTCAGAGAAACTGCTTAGTGTTCTGTTTAATTCATCACACAGAGTTTACATCATGTATTTCGTGGATCTCTTTTGCTAGCCTTATTTTCTGTGGAATCTGAGAACAGATATTTCGGATCCCCCATTGAAGACTATAGGGCCAAAGGAAATATCCTCCGATAACAAAGAGAAAGAAGCTTTCTGAGAAACTTCTTTGTGTTTCTGTGAAATCATCTCACAGAGTTACAGCTTTCCCCGCCTCAAGAAGAAGCCTTTTCGCTAAGACAGTTCTTGTGGAATTGGCAAAGTGATATTTGGAAGCCCATAGAGGGCTAAGGTGAAAAAGGAAATATCCTCAGATGAAATCTGGAAAGAAGCTTTCTGAGAAACTGCTTAGTGTTCTGTTAATTCATCTCACAGAGTTACATCTGTATTTCGTGGATCTCTTTGCTAGCCTTATTTCTGTGGAATCTGAGACATAGATATTTCGGAATCCCTTAGAAGACTAATAGGGCCAAAGGAAAAATCCTCCGATAACAAAGAGAAAAGAAGCTTTCTGAGAAACTTCTTTGTGTTCTGTGAAATCATCTCACAGAGTTACAGCCTTTCCCCCTCAAGAAGCCTTTCGCTAAGACAGTTCTTGTGGAATTGGGCAAAGTGATATTTGGAACCCATAGAGGGCTATGGTGAAAAAGGAAATATCCTCAGATGAAAACTGGAAAGAAGCTTTCTGAGAAACTGCTTAGTGTTCTGTTAATTCATCTCACAGATTACATCTGTATTTCGTGGATCTCTTTGCTAGCCTTATTTTCTGTGGAATCTGAGAACAGATATTTCGGATCCCCCCATGAAGACTATAGGGCCAAAGGAAATATCCTCCGATAACAAAGAGAAAGAAGCTTTCCTGAGAAACTTCTTTGTGTTCTGTGAAATCATCTCACAGAGTTACAGCAATTCCCCTCAAGAAGCCTTTCGCTAAGACATTTCTTGTGGAATTGGCAAAGTGATATTTGGAAGAAGTAGCCCTTAGAGGGCTATGGTGAAAAAGGAAATATCCTCAGATGAAATCTGGGAAAGAAGCTTTCTGAGAAACTGCTTAGTGTTCTGTTAATTCATCTCACAGAGTTTACAATCTGTATTTCGTGGATCTCTTTGCTAGCCTTATTTCTGTGGAATCTGAGAACAGATATTTCGGATCCCCTTTGAAGACTATAGGGCCAAAGGAAATATCCTCCGATAACAAAGAGAAAAGAAGGCTTTCTGAGAAACTTCTTTGTGTCCTGTGAAATCATCTCACAGAGTTACAGCTTTCCCCCTCAAGAAGCCTTTCGCTAAGACAGTTCTTGTCCTGAATTGGCAAAGTGATACTTGGAAGCCCATAGAGGGCCATGGTGAAAAAGGAAATATCCTCAGATGAAATCTGGAAAGAAGCTTTCTGAGAAACTGCTTTAGTGTTCTGTTAATTCATCTC
This sequence comes from Macaca thibetana thibetana, assembly GCF_024542745.1. Taxonomy (NCBI): domain Eukaryota; kingdom Metazoa; phylum Chordata; class Mammalia; order Primates; family Cercopithecidae; genus Macaca; species Macaca thibetana. Next base: position 49,393 of record NW_026088918.1, on the reverse strand, counting down.
ACAGAATTACATCTGAATTTCGTGGATCTCTTTGCTAGCCTTAATTTCTGTGGTTTCTGAGAACAGACATTTCGGTTCCCTTTGAAGACTATAGGGCCAAAGGAAATATATCCTCCGATAACAAAGAGAAAGAAGCTTTCTGAGAAACTTCTTTGTGTTCTGTGAAATCATCTCACAGAGTTACAGCTTTCCCCTCAAGAAGCCTTTCGCTAAGACAGTTCTTGTGGAATTGGCAAAGTGATAATTTGGAAGCCCATAGAGGGCTATGGTGAAAAAGGAAATATCCTCAGATGAAATCTGGAAAGAAGCTTTCTGAGAAACTGCTTAGTGTTCTGTTAATTCATCTCACAGAGTTACATCTGTATTTCGTGGATCTCTTTGCTAGCCTTATTTCTGTGGAATCTGAGAACAGATATTTCGGATCCCTTTGAAGACTATAGGGCCAAAGAAATATCCTCCGATAACAAAGAGAAAGAAGCTTTCTGATAAACTTCTTTGTGTTCTGTGAAATCATCTCACAGAGTTACAGCTTTCCCCTCAAGAAGCCTTTCGCTAAGACAGTTCTTGTGGAATTGGCAAAGTGATATTTGGAAGCCCATAGAGGGCTATGGTGAAAAAGGAAATATCCTCAGATGAAATCTGGAAAGAAGCTTTCTGAGAAACTGCTTAGTGTTCTGTTAATTCATCTCACAGAGTTACATCTGTATTTCGTGGATCTCTTTGCTAGCCTTATTTCTGTGGAATCTGAGAACAGATATTTCGGATCCCTTTGAAGACTATAGGGCCAAAGGAAATATCCTCCGATAACAAAGAGAAAGAAGCTTTCTGAGAAACTTCTTTGTGTTCTGTGAAAATCATCTCACAGAGTTACAGCTTTCCCCTCAAGAAGCCTTTCGCTAAGACAGTTCTTGTGGAATTGGCAAAGTGATATTTTGGAAGCCCATAGAGGGCTATGGTGAAAAAGGAAATATCCTCAGATGAAATCTGGAAAGAAGCTTTCTGAGAAACTGCTTAGTGTTCTGTTAATTCATCTCACAGAGTTACATCTGTATTTCGTGGATCTCTTTGCTAGCCTTATTTCTGTGGAATCTGAGAACAGATATTTCGGATCCCATTGAAGACTATAGGGCCAAAGGAAATATCCTCCGATAACAAAGAGAAAGAAGCTTTCTGAGAAACTTCTTTGTGTTCTGTGAAATCATCTCACAGAGTACAGCTTTCCCCCTCAAGAAGCCTTTCGCTACAGACAGTTCTTGTGGAATTGGCAAAGTGATATTTGGAAGCCCATAGAGGGCTATGGTGAAAAAGGAAATATCCTCAGATGAAATCTGGAAAGAAGCTTTCTGAGAAACTGCTTAGTGTTCTGTTAATTCATCTCACAGAGTTACATCTGTATTTCGTGGATCTCTTTGCTAGCCTTATTTCTGTGGAATCTGAGAACAGATATTTCGGATCCCTTTGAAGACTATAGGGCCAAAGGAAATATCCTCCGATATCAAAGAGAAAGAAGCTTTCTGAGAAACTTCTTTGTGTTCTGTGAAATCATCTCACAGAGTTACAGCTTTCCCCTCAAGAAGCCTTTCGCTAAGACAGTTCTTGTGGAATTGGCAAGTGATATTTGGAAGCCCATAGAGGGCTATGGTGAAAAAGGAAATATCCTCAGATGAAATCTGGAAAGAAGCTTTCTGAGAAACTGCTTAGTGTTCTGTTAATTCATCTCACAGAGTTACATCTGTATTTCGTGGATCTCTTTGCTAGCCTTATTTCTGTGGAATCTGAGAACAGATATTTCGGATCCCTTTGAAGACTATAGGGGCCAAAGGAAATATCCTCCGATAACAAAGAGAAAGAAGCTTTCTGAGAAACTTCTTTGTGTTTCTGTGAAATCATCTCACAGAGTTACAGCTTTCCCCTCAAGAAGCCTTTCGCTAAGACAGTTCTTGTGGAATTGGCAAAGTGATATTTGGAAGCCCATAGAGGGCTATGGTGAAAAAGGAAATATCCTCAGATGAAATCTGGAAAGAAGCTTTCTGAGAAACTGCTTAGTGTTCTGTTAATTCATCTCACAGAGTTACATCTGTATTTCGTGGATCTCTTTGCTAGCCTTATTTCTGTGGAATCTGAGAACAGATATTTCGGATCCCTTTGAAGACTATAGGGCCAAAGGAAATATCCTCCGATAACAAAGAGAAAGAAGCTTTCTGAGAAACTTCTTTGTGTTCTGTGAAATCATCTCACAGAGTTACAGCTTTCCCCTCAAGAAGCCTTTCGCTAAGACAGTTCTTGTGGAATTGGCAAAGTGATATTTGGAAGCCCATAGAGGGCTATGGTGAAAAAGGAAATATCCTCAGATGAAATCTGGAAAGAAGCTTTTCTGAGAAACTGCTTAGTGTTCTGTTAATTCATCTCACAGAGTTACATCTGTATTTCGTGGATCTCTTTGCTAGCCTTATTTCTGTGGAATCTGAGAACAGATATTTCGGATCCCTTTGAAGACTATAGGGCCAAAGGAAATATCCTCCGATAACAAAGAGAAAGAAGCTTTCTGAGAAACTTCTTTGTGTTCTGTGAAATCATCTCACAGAGTTACAGCTTTCCCTCAAGAAGCCTTTCGCTAAGACAGTTCTTGTGGAATTGGCAAAGTGATATTTGGAAGCCCATAGAGGGCTATGGTGAAAAAGGAAATATCCTCAGATGAAATCTGGAAAGAAGCTTTCTGAGAAACTGCTTAGTGTTCTGTTAATTCATCTCACAGAGTTACATCTGTATTTCGTGGATCTCTTTGCTAGCCTTATTTCTGTGGAATCTGAGAACAGATATTTCGGATCCCTTTGAAGACTATAGGGCCAAAGGAAATATCCTCCGATAACAAAGAGAAAGAAGCTTTCTGAGAAACTTCTTTGTGTTCTGTGAAATCATCTCACAGAGTTACAGCTTTCCCCTCAAGAAGCCTTTCGCTAAGACAGTTCTTGTGGAATTGGCAAAGTGATATTTGGAAGCCCATAGAGGGCTATGGTGAAAAAGGAAATATCCTCAGATGAAATCTGGAAAGAAGCTTTCTGAGAAACTGCTTAGTGTTCTGTTAATTCATCTCACAGAGTTACATCTGTATTTCGTGGATCTCTTTGCTAGCCTTATTTCTGTGGAATCTGAGAACAGATATTTCGGATCCCTTTGAAGACTATAGGGCCAAAGGAAATATCCTCCGATAACAAAGAGAAAGAAGCTTTCTGAGAAACTTCTTTGTGTTCTGTGAAATCATCTCACAGAGTTACAGCTTTCCCCTCAAGAAGCCTTTCGCTAAGACAGTTCTTGTGGAATTGGCAAAGTGATATTTGGAAGCCCATAGAGGGCTATGGTGAAAAAGGAAATATCCTCAGATGAAATCTGGAAAGAAGCTTTCTGAGAAACTGCTTAGTGTTCTGTTAATTCATCTCACAGAGTTACATCTGTATTTCGTGGATCTCTTTGCTAGCCTTATTTCTGTGGAATCTGAGAACAGATATTTCGGATCCCTTTGAAGACTATAGGGCCAAAGGAAATATCCTCCGATAACAAAGAGAAAGAAGCTTTCTGAGAAACTTCTTTGTGTTCTGTGAAATCATCTCACAGAGTTACAGCTTTCCCCTCAAGAAGCCTTTCGCTAAGACAGTTCTTGTGGAATTGGCAAAGTGATATTTGGAAGCCCATAGAGGGCTATGGTGAAAAAGGAAATATCCTCAGATGAAATCTGGAAAGAAGCTTTCTGAGAAACTGCTTAGTGTTCTGTTAATTCATCTCACAGAGTTACATCTGTATTTCGTGGATCTCTTTGCTAGCCTTATTTCTGTGGAATCTGAGAACAGATATTTCGGATCCCTTTGAAGACTATAGGGCCAAAGGAAATATCCTCCGATAACAAAGAGAAAGAAGCTTTCTGAGAAACTTCTTTGTGTTCTGTGAAATCATCTCACAGAGTTACAGCTTTCCCCTCAAGAAGCCTTTCGCTAAGACAGTTTCTTGTGGAATTGGCAAAGTGATATTTGGAAGCCCATAGAGGGCTATGGTGAAAAAGGAAATATCCTCAGATGAAATCTGGAAAGAAGCTTTCTGAGAAACTGCTTAGTGTTCTGTTAATTCATCTCACAGAGTTACATCTGTATTTCGTGGATCTCTTTGCTAGCCTTATTTCTGTGGAATCTGAGAACAGATATTTCGGATCCCTTTGAAGACTATAGGGCCAAAGGAAATATCCTCCGATAACAAAGAGAAAGAAGCTTTCTGAGAAACTTCTTTGTGTTCTGTGAAATCATCTCACAGAGTTACAGCTTTCCCCTCAAGAAGCCTTTCGCTAAGACAGTTCTTGTGGAATTGGCAAAGTGATATTTGGAAGCCCATAGAGGGCTATGGTGAAAAAGGAAATATCCTCAGATGAAATCTGGAAAGAAGCTTTCTGAGAAACTGCTTAGTGTTCTGTTAATTCATCTCACAGAGTTACATCTGTATTTCGTGGATCTCTTTGCTAGCCTTATTTCTGTGGAATCTGAGAACAGATATTTCGGATCCCTTTGAAGACTATAGGGCCAAAGGAAATATCCTCCGATAACAAAGAGAAAGAAGCTTTCTGAGAAACTTCTTTGTGTTCTGTGAAATCATCTCACAGAGTTACAGCTTTCCCCTCAAGAAGCCTTTCGCTAAGACAGTTCTTGTGGAATTGGCAAAGTGATATTTGGAAGCCCATAGAGGGCTATGGTGAAAAAGGAAATATCCTCAGATGAAATCTGGAAAGAAGCTTTCTGAGAAACTGCTTAGTGTTCTGTTAATTCATCTCACAGAGTTACATCTGTATTTCGTGGATCTCTTTGCTAGCCTTATTTCTGTGGAATCTGAGAACAGATATTTCGGATCCCTTTGAAGACTATAGGGCCAAAGGAAATATCCTCCGATAACAAAGAGAAAGAAGCTTTCTGAGAAACTTCTTTGTGTTCTGTGAAATCATCTCACAGAGTTACAGCTTTCCCCTCAAGAAGCCTTTCGCTAAGACAGTTCTTGTGGAATTGGCAAAGTGATATTTGGAAGCCCATAGAGGGCTATGGTAAAAAGGAAATATCCTCAGATGAAATCTGGAAAGAAGCTTTCTGAGAAACTGCTTAGTGTTCTGTTAATTCATCTCACAGAGTTACATCTGTATTTCGTGGATCTCTTTGCTAGCCTTATTTCTGTGGAATCTGAGAACAGATATTTCGGATCCCTTTGAAGACTATAGGGCCAAAGGAAATATCCTCCGATAACAAAGAGAAAGAAGCTTTCTGAGAAACTTCTTTGTGTTCTGTGAAATCATCTCACAGAGTTACAGCTTTCCCCCTCAAGAAGCCTTTCGCTAAGACAGTTCTTGTGGAATTGGCAAAGTGATATTTGGAAGCCCATAGAGGGCTATGGTGAAAAAGGAAATATCCTCAGATGAAATCTGGAAAGAAGCTTTCTGAGAAACTGCTTAGTGTTCTGTTAATTCATCTCACAGAGTTACATCTGTATTTCGTGGATCTCTTTGCTAGCCTTATTTCTGTGGAATCTGAGAACAGATATTTCGGATCCCTTTGAAGACTATAGGGCCAAAGGAAATATCCTCCGATAACAAAGAGAAAAAAGCTTTCTGAGAAACTTCTTTGTGTTTCTGTGAAATCATCTCACAGAGTTACAGCTTTCCCCTCAAGAAGCCTTTCGCTAAGACAGTTCTTGTGGAATTGGCAAAGTGATATTTGGAAGCCCATAGAGGGCTATGGTGAAAAAGGAAATATCCTCAGATGAAATCTGGAAAGAAGCTTTCTGAGAAACTGCTTAGTGTTCTGTTAATTCATCTCACAGAGTTACATCTGTATTTCGTGGATCTCTTTGCTAGCCTTATTTCTGTGGAATCTGAGAACAGATATTTCGGATCCCTTTGAAGACTATAGGGCCAAAGGAAATATCCTCCGATAACAAAGAGAAAGAAGCTTTCTGAGAAACTTCTTTGTGTTCTGTGAAATCATCTCACAGAGTTACAGCTTTCCCCTCAAGAAGCCTTTCGCTAAGACAGTTCTTGTGGAATTGGCAAAGTGATATTTGGAAGCCCATAGAGGGCTATGGTGAAAAAGGAAATATCCTCAGATGAAATCTGGAAAGAAGCTTTCTGAGAAACTGCTTAGTGTTCTGTTAATTCATCTCACAGAGTTACATCTGTATTTCGTGGATCTCTTTGCTAGCCTTATTTCTGTGGAATCTGAGAACAGATATTTCGGATCCCTTTGAAGACTATAGGGCCAAAGGAAATATCCTCCGATAACAAAGAGAAAGAAGCTTTCTGAGAAACTTCTTTGTGTTCTGTGAAATCATCTCACAGAGTTACAGCTTTCCCCTCAAGAAGCCTTTCGCTAAGACAGTTCTTGTGGAATTGGCAAAGTGATATTTGGAAGCCCATAGAGGGCTATGGTGAAAAAGGAAATATCCTCAGATGAAATCTGGAAAGAAGCTTTCTGAGAAACTGCTTAGTGTTCTGTTAATTCATCTCACAGAGTTACATCTGTATTTCGTGGATCTCTTTGCTAGCCTTATTTCTGTGGAATCTGAGAACAGATATTTCGGATCCCTTTGAAGACTATAGGGCCAAAGGAAATATCCTCCGATAACAAAGAGAAAGAAGCTTTCTGAGAAACTTCTTTGTGTTCTGTGAAATCATCTCACAGAGTTACAGCTTTCCCCTCAAGAAGCCTTTCGCTAAGACAGTTCTTGTGGAATTGGCAAAGTGATATTTGGAAGCCCATAGAGGGCTATGGTGAAAAAGGAAATATCCTCAGATGAAATCTGGAAAGAAGCTTTCTGAGAAACTGCTTAGTGTTCTGTTAATTCATCTCACAGAGTTACATCTGTATTTCGTGGATCTCTTTGCTAGCCTTATTTCTGTGGAATCTGAGAACAGATATTTCGGATCCCTTTGAAGACTATAGGGCCAAAGGAAATATCCTCCGATAACAAAGAGAAAGAAGCTTTCTGAGAAACTTCTTTGTGTTCTGTGAAATCATCTCACAGAGTTACAGCTTTCCCCTCAAGAAGCCTTTCGCTAAGACAGTTCTTGTGGAATTGGCAAAGTGATATTTGGAAGCCCATAGAGGGCTATGGTGAAAAAGGAAATATCCTCAGATGAAATCTGGAAAGAAGCTTTCTGAGAAACTGCTTAGTGTTCTGTTAATTCATCTCACAGAGTTACATCTGTATTTCGTGGATCTCTTTGCTAGCCTTATTTCTGTGGAATCTGAGAACAGATATTTCGGATCCCTTTGAAGACTATAGGGCCAAAGGAAATATCCTCCGATAACAAAGAGAAAGAAGCTTTCTGAGAAACTTCTTTGTGTTCTGTGAAATCATCTCACAGAGTTACAGCTTTCCCCTCAAGAAGCCTTTCGCTAAGACAGTTCTTGTGGAATTGGCAAAGTGATATTTGGAAGCCCATAGAGGGCTATGGTGAAAAAGGAAATATCCTCAGATGAAATCTGGAAAGAAGCTTTCTGAGAAACTGCTTAGTGTTCTGTTAATTCATCTCACAGAGTTACATCTGTATTTCGTGGATCTCTTTGCTAGCCTTATTTCTGTGGAATCTGAGAACAGATATTTCGGATCCCTTTGAAGACTATAGGGCCAAAGGAAATATCCTCCGATAACAAAGAGAAAGAAGCTTTCTGAGAAACTTCTTTGTGTTCTGTGAAATCATCTCACAGAGTTACAGCTTTCCCCTCAAGAAGCCTTTCGCTAAGACAGTTCTTGTGGAATTGGCAAAGTGATATTTGGAAGCCCATAGAGGGCTATGGTGAAAAAGGAAATATCCTCAGATGAAATCTGGAAAGAAGCTTTCTGAGAAACTGCTTAGTGTTCTGTTAATTCATCTCACAGAGTTACATCTGTATTTCGTGGATCTCTTTGCTAGCCTTATTTCTGTGGAATCTGAGAACAGATATTTCGGATCCCTTTGATTCGGAAACTATCCCTTTGCCAAAGACCTCCCGATAACAAAGAGAAAGAAGCTTTCTGAGAAACTTCTTTGTGTTCTGTGAAATCATCTCACAGAGTTACAGCTTTCCCCTCAAGAAGCCTTTCGCTAAGACAGTTTTTGTGGAATTGGCAAAGTGATATTTGGAAGCCCATAGAGGGCTATGGTGAAAAAGGAAATATCCTCAGATGAAATCTGGAAAGAAGCTTTCTGAGAAACTGCTTAGTGTTCTGTTAATTCATCTCACAGAGTTACATCTGTATTTCGTGGATCTCTTTGCTAGCCTTATTTCTGTGGAATCTGAGAACAGATATTTTCGGATCCCTTTGAAGACTATAGGGCCAAAGGAAATATCCTCCGATAACAAAGAGAAAGAAGCTTTCTGAGAAACTTCTTTGTGTTCTGTGAAATCATCTCACAGAGTTACAGCTTTCCCCTCAAGAAGCCTTTCGCTAAGACAGTTCTTGTGGAATTGGCAAAGTGATATTTGGAAGCCCATAGAGGGCTATGGTGAAAAGGAAATATCCTCAGATGAAATCTGGAAAGAAGCTTTCTGAGAAACTGCTTAGTGTTCTGTTAATCATCTCACAGAGTTACATCTGTATTTCGTGGATCTCTTTGCTAGCCTTATTTCTGTGGAATCTGAGAACAGATATTTCGGATCCCTTTGAAGACTATGGGGCCAAAGGAAATATCCTCCGATAACAAAGAGAAAGAAGCTTTCTGAGAAACTTCTTTGTGTTCTGTGAAATCATCTCACAGAGTTACAGCTTTCCCCTCAAGAAGCTTTCGCTAAGACAGTTCTTGTGGAATTGGCAAAGTGATATTTGGAAGCCCATAGAGGGCTATGGTGAAAAAGGAAATATCCTCAGATGAAATCTGGAAAGAAGCTTTCTGAGAAACTGCTTAGTGTTCTGTTAATCATCTCACAGAGTTACATCTGTATTTCGTGGATCTCTTTGCTAGCCTTATTTCTGTGGAATCTGAGAACAGATATTTCGGATCCCTTTGAAGACTATAGGGCCAAAGGAAATATCCTCCGATAACAAAGAGAAAAAGAAGCTTTCTGAGAAACTTCTTTGTGTTCTGTGAAATCATCTCACAGAGTTACAGCTTTCCCCTCAAGAAGCCTTTCGCTAAGACAGTTCTTGTGGAATTGGCAAAGTGATATTTGGAAGCCCATAGAGGGCTATGGTGAAAAAGGAAATATCCTCAGATGAAATCTGGAAAGAAGCTTTCTGAGAAACTGCTTAGTGTTCTGTTAATTCATCTCACAGAGTTACATCTGTATTTCGTGGATCTCTTTGCAAGCCTTATTTCTGTGGAATCTGAGAACAGATATTTCGGATCCCTTTGAAGACTATAGGGCCAAAGGAAATATCCTCCGATAACAAAGAGAAAGAAGCTTTCTGAGAAACTTCTTTGTGTTCTGTGAAATCATCTCACAGAGTTACACAGCTTTCCCCTCAAGAAGCCTTTCGCTAAGACAGTTCTTGTGGAATTGGCAAAGTGATATTTGGAAGCCCATAGAGGGCTATGGTGAAAAAGGAAATATCCTCAGATGAAATCTGGAAAGAAGCTTTCTGAGAAACTGCTTAGTGTTCTGTTAATTCATCTCACAGAGTTACATCTGTATTTCGTGGATCTCTTTGCTAGCCTTATTTCTGTGGAATCTGAGAACAGATATTTCGGATCCCTTTGAAGACTATAGGGCCAAAGGAAATATCCTCCGATAACAAAGAGAAAGAAGCTTTCTGAGAAAACTTCTTTGTGTTCTGTGAAATCATCTCACAGAGTTACAGCTTTCCCCTCAAGAAGCCTTTCGCTAAGACAGTTCTTGTGGAATTGGCAAAGTGATATTTGGAAGCCCATAGAGGGCTATGGTGAAAAAGGAAATATCCTCAGATGAAAATCTGGAAAGAAGCTTTCTGAGAAACTGCTTAGTGTTCTGTTAATTCATCTCACAGAGTTACATCTGTATTTCGTGGATCTCTTTGCTAGCCTTATTTCTGTGGAATCTGAGAAAAGATATTTCGGATCCCTTTGAGAGAAGACTATAGGGCCAAAAAGGAAATATTCCTCCGATAACAAAGAGAAAGAAGCTTTCTGAGAAAACTTCTTTGTGTTCTGTGAAATCATCTCACAGAGTTTACATCTGTTATTTCATCTGTGGATCTCTTCTCTTAAGCCTTATTTCTGTGGAATTGCTGAGAACAGATATTTCGGATCCCTTTGAAGACTACTAGGGCCAAAGGAAATATCCTCCGATAACAAAGAGAAAGAAGCTTTCTGAGAAACTTCTTTGTGTTCTGTGAAATCATCTCACAGAGTTACAGCTTTCCCCTCAAGAAGCCTTTCGCTAAGACAGTTCTTGTGGAATTGGCAAAGTGATATTTGGAAGCCCATAGAGGGCTATGGTGAAAAAGGAAATATCCTCAGATGAAATCTGGAAAGAAGCTTTCTGAGAAACTGCTTAGTGTTCTGTTAATTCATCTCACAGAGTTACATCTGTATTTCGTGGATCTCTTTGCTAGCCTTATTTCTGTGGAATCTGAGAACAGATATTTCGGATCCCTTTGAAGACTATAGGGCCAAAGGAAATATCCTCCGATAACAAAGAGAAAGAAGCTTTCTGAGAAACTTCTTTGTGTTCTGTGAAATCATCTCACAGAGTTACAGCTTTCCCCCTCAAGAAGCCTTTCGCTAAGACAGTTCTTGTGGAATTGGCAAAGTGATATTTGGAAGCCCATAGAGGGCTATGGTGAAAAAGAAATATCCTCAGATGAAATCTGGAAAGAAGCTTTCTGAGAAACTGCTTAGTGTTCTGTTAATTCATCTCACAGAGTTACATCTGTATTTCGTGGATCTCTTTGCTAGCCTTATTTCTGTGGAATCTGAGAACAGATATTTCGGATCCCTTTGAAGACTATAGGGAGACAGGAAATATCCTCCGATAACAAAGAGAAAGAAGCTTTCTGAGAAACTTCTTTGTGTTCTGTGAAATCATCTCACAGAGTTACAGCTTTCCCCTCAAGAAGCCTTTCGCTAAGACAGTTCTTGTGGAATTGGCAAAGTGATATTTGGAAGCCCATAGAGGGCTATGGTGAAAAAGGAAATATCCTCAGATGAAATCTGGAAAGAAGCTTTCTGAGAAACTGCTTAGTGTTCTGTTAATTCATCTCACAGAGTTACATCTGTATTTCGTGGATCTCTTTGCTAGCCTTATTTCTGTGGAATCTGAGAACAGATATTTCGGATCCCTTTGAAGACTATAGGGCCAAAGGAAATATCCTCCGATAACAAAGAGAAAGAAGCTTTCTGAGAAACTTCTTTGTGTTCTGTGAAATCATCTCACAGAGTTACAGCTTTCCCCTCAAGAAGCCTTTCGCTAAGACAGTTCTTGTGGAATTGGCAAAGTGATATTTGGAAGCCCATAGAGGGCTATGGTGAAAAAGGAAATATCCTCAGATGAAATCTGGAAAGAAGCTTTCTGAGAAACTGCTTAGTGTTCTGTTAATTCATCTCACAGAGTTACATCTGTATTTCGTGGATCTCTTTGCTAGCCTTATTTCTGTGGAATCTGAGAACAGATATTTCGGATCCCTTTGAAGACTATAGGGCCAAAGGAAATATCCTCCGATAACAAGAGAAAGAAGCTTTCTGAGAAACTTCTTTGTGTTCTGTGAAATCATCTCACAGAGTTACAGCTTTCCCCTCAAGAAGCCTTTCGCTAAGACAGTTCTTGTGGAATTGGCAAAGTGATATTTGGAAGCCCATAGAGGGCTATGGTGAAAAAGGAAATATCCTCAGATGAAATCTGGAAAGAAGCTTTCTGAGAAACTGCTTAGTGTTCTGTTAATTCATCTCACAGAGTTACATCTGTATTTCGTGGATCTCTTTGCTAGCCTTATTTCTGTGGAATCTGAGAACAGATATTTCGGATCCCTTTGAAGACTATAGGGCCAAAGGAAATATCCTCCGATAACAAAGAGAAAGAAGCTTTCTGAGAAACTTCTTTGTGTTCTGTGAAATCATCTCACAGAGTTACAGCTTTCCCCTCAAGAAGCCTTTCGCTAAGACAGTTCTTGTGGAATTGGCAAAGTGATATTGGGAAGCCCATAGAGGGCTATGGTGAAAAAGGAAATATCCTCAGATGAAATCTGGAAAGAAGCTTTCTGAGAAACTGCTTAGTGTTCTGTTAATTCATCTCACAGAGTTACATCTGTATTTCGTGGATCTCTTTGCTAGCCTTATTTCTGTGGAATCTGAGAACAGATATTTCGGATCCCTTTGAAGACTATAGGGCCAAAGGAAATATCCTCCGATAACAAAGAAAGAGAAGCTTTCTGAGAAACTTCTTTGTGTTCTGTGAAATCATCTCACAGAGTTACAGCTTTCCCCTCAAGAAGCCTTTCGCTAAGACAGTTCTTGTGGAATTGGCAAAGTGATATTTGGAAGCCCATAGAGGGCTATGGTGAAAAAGGAAATATCCTCAGATGAAATCTGGAAAGAAGCTTTCTGAGAAACTGCTTAGTGTTCTGTTAATTCATCTCACAGAGTTACATCTGTATTTCGTGGATCTCTTTGCTAGCCTTATTTCTGTGGAATCTGAGAACAGATATTTCGGATCCCTTTGAAGACTATAGGGCCAAAGGAAATATCCTCCGATAACAAAGAGAAAGAAGCTTTCTGAGAAACTTCTTTGTGTTCTGTGAAATCATCTCACAGAGTTACAGCTTTCCCCTCAAGAAGCCTTTCGCTAAGACAGTTCTTGTGGAATTGGCAAAGTGATATTTGGAAGCCCATAGAGGGCTATGGTGAAAAAGGAAATATCCTCAGATGAAATCTGGAAAGAAGCTTTCTGAGAAACTGCTTAGTGTTCTGTTAATTCATCTCACAGAGTTACATCTGTATTTCGTGGATCTCTTTGCTAGCCTTATTTCTGTGGAATCTGAGAACAGATATTTCGGATCCCTTTGAAGACTATAGGGCCAAAGGAAATATCCTCCGATAACAAAGAGAAAGAAGCTTTCTGAGAAACTTCTTTGTGTTCTGTGAAATCATCTCACAGAGTTACAGCTTTCCCCTCAAGAAGCCTTTCGCTAAGACAGTTCTTGTGGAATTGGCAAAGTGATATTTGGAAGCCCATAGAGGGCTATGGTGAAAAAGGAAATATCCTCAGATGAAATCTGGAAAGAAGCTTTCTGAGAAACTGCTTAGTGTTCTGTTAATTCATCTCACAGAGTTACATCTGTATTTCGTGGATCTCTTTGCTAGCCTTATTTCTGTGGAATCTGAGAACAGATATTTCGGATCCCTTTGAAGACTATAGGGCCAAAGGAAATATCCTCCGATAACAAAGAGAAAGAAGCTTTCTGAGAAACTTCTTTGTGTTCTGTGAAATCATCTCACAGAGTTACAGCTTTCCCCCTCAAGAAGCCTTTCGCTAAGACAGTTCTTGTGGAATTGGCAAAGTGATATTTGGAAGCCCATAGAGGGCTATGGTGAAAAAGGAAATATCCTCAGATGAAATCTGGAAAGAAGCTTTCTGAGAAACTGCTTAGTGTTCTGTTAATTCATCTCACAGAGTTACATCTGTATTTCGTGGATCTCTTTTGCTAGCCTTATTTCTGTGGAATCTGAGAACAGATATTTCGGATCCCTTTGAAGACTATAGGGCCAAAGGAAATATCCTCCGATAACAAAGAGAAAGAAGCTTTCTGAGAAACTTCTTTGTGTTCTGTGAAATCATCTCACAGAGTTACAGCTTTCCCCTCAAGAAGCCTTTCGCTAAGACAGTTCTTGTGGAATTGGCAAAGTGATATTTGGAAGCCCATAGAGGGCTATGGTGAAAAAGGAAATATCCTCAGATGAAATCTGGAAAGAAGCTTTCTGAGAAACTGCTTAGTGTTCTGTTAATTCATCTCACAGAGTTACATCTGTATTTCGTGGATCTCTTTGCTAGCCTTATTTCTGTGGAATCTGAGAACAGATATTTCGGATCCCTTTGAAGACTATAGGGCCAAAGGAAATATCCTCCGATAACAAAGAGAAAGAAGCTTTCTGAGAAACTTCTTTGTGTTCTGTGAAATCATCTCACAGAGTTACAGCTTTCCCCTCAAGAAGCCTTTCGCTAAGACAGTTCTTGTGGAATTGGCAAAGTGATATTTGGAAGCCCATAGAGGGCTATGGTGAAAAAGGAAATATCCTCAGATGAAATCTGGAAAGAAGCTTTCTGAGAAACTGCTTAGTGTTCTGTTAATTCATCTCACAGAGTTACATCTGTATTTCGTGGATCTCTTTGCTAGCCTTATTTCTGTGGAATCTGAGAACAGATATTTCGGATCCCTTTGAAGACTATAGGGCCAAAGGAAATATCCTCCGATAACAAAGAGAAAGAAGCTTTCTGAGAAACTTCTTTGTGTTCTGTGAAATCATCTCACAGAGTTACAGCTTTCCCCTCAAGAAGCCTTTCGCTAAGACAGTTCTTGTGGAATTGGCAAAGTGATATTTGGAAGCCCATAGAGGGCTATGGTGAAAAAGGAAATATCCTCAGATGAAATCTGGAAAGAAGCTTTCTGAGAAACTGCTTAGTGTTCTGTTAATTCATCTCACAGAGTTACATCTGTATTTCGTGGATCTCTTTGCTAGCCTTATTTCTGTGGAATCTGAGAACAGATATTTCGGATCCCTTTGAAGACTATAGGGCCAAAGGAAATATCCTCCGATAACAAAGAGAAAGAAGCTTTCTGAGAAACTTCTTTGTGTTCTGTGAAATCATCTCACAGAGTTACAGCTTTCCCCTCAAGAAGCCTTTCGCTAAGACAGTTCTTGTGGAATTGGCAAAGTGATATTTGGAAGCCCATAGAGGGCTATGGTGAAAAAGGAAATATCCTCAGATGAAATCTGGAAAGAAGCTTTCTGAGAAACTGCTTAGTGTTCTGTTAATTCATCTCACAGAGTTACATCTGTATTTCGTGGATCTCTTTGCTAGCCTTATTTCTGTGGAATCTGAGAACAGATATTTCGGATCCCTTTGAAGACTATAGGGCCAAAGGAAATATCCTCCGATAACAAAGAGAAAGAAGCTTTCTGAGAAACTTCTTTGTGTTCTGTGAAATCATCTCACAGAGTTACAGCTTTCCCCTCAAGAAGCCTTTCGCTAAGACAGTTCTTGTGGAATTGGCAAAGTGATATTTGGAAGCCCATAGAGGGCTATGGTGAAAAAGGAAATATCCTCAGATGAAATCTGGAAAGAAGCTTTCTGAGAAACTGCTTAGTGTTCTGTTAATTCATCTCACAGAGTTACATCTGTATTTCGTGGATCTCTTTGCTAGCCTTATTTCTGTGGAATCTGAGAACAGATATTTCGGATCCCTTTGAAGACTATAGGGCCAAAGGAAATATCCTCCGATAACAAAGAAAAGAAGCTTTCTGAGAAACTTCTTTGTGTTCTGTGAAATCATCTCACAGAGTTACAGCTTTCCCCTCAAGAAGCCTTTCGCTAAGACAGTTCTTGTGGAATTGGCAAAGTGATATTTGGAAGCCCATAGAGGGCTATGGTGAAAAAGGAAATATCCTCAGATGAAATCTGGAAAGAAGCTTTCTGAGAAACTGCTTAGTGTTCTGTTAATTCATCTCACAGAGTTACATCTGTATTTCGTGGATCTCTTTGCTAGCCTTATTTCTGTGGAATCTGAGAACAGATATTTCGGATCCCTTTGAAGACTATAGGGCCAAAGGAAATATCCTCCGATAACAAAGAGAAAGAAGCTTTCTGAGAAACTTCTTTGTGTTCTGTGAAATCATCTCACAGAGTTACAGCTTTCCCCTCAAGAAGCCTTTCGCTAAGACAGTTCTTGTGGAATTGGCAAAGTGATATTTGGAAGCCCATAGAGGGCTATGGTGAAAAAGGAAATATCCTCAGATGAAATCTGGAAAGAAGCTTTCTGAGAAACTGCTTAGTGTTCTGTTAATTCATCTCACAGAGTTACATCTGTATTTCGTGGATCTCTTTGCTAGCCTTATTTCTGTGGAATCTGAGAACAGATATTTCGGATCCCTTTGAAGACTATAGGGCCAAAGGAAATATCCTCCGATAACAAAGAGAAAGAAGCTTTCTGAGAAACTTCTTTGTGTTCTGTGAAATCATCTCACAGAGTTACAGCTTTCCCCTCAAGAAGCCTTTCGCTAAGACAGTTCTTGTGGAATTGGCAAAGTGATATTTGGAAGCCCATAGAGGGCTATGGTGAAAAAGGAAATATCCTCAGATGAAATCTGGAAAGAAGCTTTCTGAGAAACTGCTTAGTGTTCTGTTAATTCATCTCACAGAGTTACATCTGTATTTCGTGGATCTCTTTGCTAGCCTTATTTCTGTGGAATCTGAGAACAGGTATTTCGGATCCCTTTGAAGACTATAGGGCCAAAGGAAATATCCTCCGATAACAAAGAGAAAGAAGCTTTCTGAGAAACTTCTTTGTGTTCTGTGAAATCATCTCACAGAGTTACAGCTTTCCCCTCAAGAAGCCTTTCGCTAAGACAGTTCTTGTGGAATTGGCAAAGTGATATTTGGAAGCCCATAGAGGGCTATGGTGAAAAAGGAAATATCCTCAGATGAAATCTGGAAAGAAGCTTTCTGAGAAACTGCTTAGTGTTCTGTTAATTCATCTCACAGAGTTACATCTGTATTTCGTGGATCTCTTTGCTAGCCTTATTTCTGTGGAATCTGAGAACAGATATTTCGGATCCCTTTGAAGACTATAGGGCCAAAGGAAATATCCTCCGATAACAAAGAGAAAGAAGCTTTCTGAGAAACTTCTTTGTGTTCTGTGAAATCATCTCACAGAGTTACAGCTTTCCCCTCAAGAAGCCTTTCGCTAAGACAGTTCTTGTGGAATTGGCAAAGTGATATTTGGAAGCCCATAGAGGGCTATGGTGAAAAAGGAAATATCCTCAGATGAAATCTGGAAAGAAGCTTTCTGAGAAACTGCTTAGTGTTCTGTTAATTCATCTCACAGAGTTACATCTGTATTTCGTGGATCTCTTTGCTAGCCTTATTTCTGTGGAATCTGAGAACAGATATTTCGGATCCCTTTGAAGACTATAGGGCCAAAGGAAATATCCTCCGATAACAAAGAGAAAGAAGCTTTCTGAGAAACTTCTTTGTGTTCTGTGAAATCATCTCACAGAGTTACAGCTTTCCCCTCAAGAAGCCTTTCGCTAAGACAGTTCTTGTGGAATTGGCAAAGTGATATTTGGAAGCCCATAGAGGGCTATGGTGAAAAAGGAAATATCCTCAGATGAAATCTGGAAAGAAGCTTTCTGAGAAACTGCTTAGTGTTCTGTTAATTCATCTCACAGAGTTACATCTGTATTTCGTGGATCTCTTTGCTAGCCTTATTTCTGTGGAATCTGAGAACAGATATTTCGGATCCCTTTGAAGACTATAGGGCCAAAGGAAATATCCTCCGATAACAAAGAGAAAGAAGCTTTCTGAGAAACTTCTTTGTGTTCTGTGAAATCATCTCACAGAGTTACAGCTTTCCCCTCAAGAAGCCTTTCGCTAAGACAGTTCTTGTGGAATTGGCAAAGTGATATTTGGAAGCCCATAGAGGGCTATGGTGAAAAAGGAAATATCCTCAGATGAAATCTGGAAAGAAGCTTTCTGAGAAACTGCTTAGTGTTCTGTTAATTCATCTCACAGAGTTACATCTGTATTTCGTGGATCTCTTTGCTAGCCTTATTTCTGTGGAATCTGAGAACAGATATTTCGGATCCCTTTGAAGACTATAGGGCCAAAGGAAATATCCTCCGATAACAAAGAGAAAGAAGCTTTCTGAGAAACTTCTTTGTGTTCTGTGAAATCATCTCACAGAGTTACAGCTTTCCCCTCAAGAAGCCTTTCGCTAAGACAGTTCTTGTGGAATTGGCAAAGTGATATTTGGAAGCCCATAGAGGGCTATGGTGAAAAAGGAAATATCCTCAGATGAAATCTGGAAAGAAGCTTTCTGAGAAACTGCTTAGTGTTCTGTTAATTCATCTCACAGAGTTACATCTGTATTTCGTGATCTCTTTGCTAGCCTTATTTCTGTGGAATCTGAGAACAGATATTTCGGATCCCTTTGAAGACTATAGGGCCAAAGGAAATATCCTCCGATAACAAAGAGAAAGAAGCTTTCTGAGAAACTTCTTTGTGTTCTGTGAAATCATCTCACAGAGTTACAGCTTTCCCCTCAAGAAGCCTTTCGCTAAGACAGTTCTTGTGGAATTGGCAAAGTGATATTTGGAAGCCCATAGAGGGCTATGGTGAAAAAGGAAATATCCTCAGATGAAATCTGGAAAGAAGCTTTCTGAGAAACTGCTTAGTGTTCTGTTAATTCATCTCACAGAGTTACATCTGTATTTCGTGGATCTCTTTGCTAGCCTTATTTCTGTGGAATCTGAGAACAGATATTTCGGATCCCTTTGAAGACTATAGGGCCAAAGGAAATATCCTCCGATAACAAAGAGAAAGAAGCTTTCTGAGAAACTTCTTTGTGTTCTGTGAAATCATCTCACAGAGTTACAGCTTTCCCCTCAAGAAGCCTTTCGCTAAGACAGTTCTTGTGGAATTGGCAAAGTGATATTTGGAAGCCCATAGAGGGCTATGGTGAAAAAGGAAATATCCTCAGATGAAATCTGGAAAGAAGCTTTCTGAGAAACTGCTTAGTGTTCTGTTAATTCATCTCACAGAGTTACATCTGTATTTCGTGGATCTCTTTGCTAGCCTTATTTCTGTGGAATCTGAGAACAGATATTTCGGATCCCTTTGAAGACTATAGGGCCAAAGGAAATATCCTCCGATAACAAAGAGAAAGAAGCTTTCTGAGAAACTTCTTTGTGTTCTGTGAAATCATCTCACAGAGTTACAGCTTTCCCCTCAAGAAGCCTTTCGCTAAGACAGTTCTTGTGGAATTGGCAAAGTGATATTTGGAAGCCCATAGAGGGCTATGGTGAAAAAGGAAATATCCTCAGATGAAATCTGGAAAGAAGCTTTCTGAGAAACTGCTTAGTGTTCTGTTAATTCATCTCACAGAGTTACATCTGTATTTCGTGGATCTCTTTGCTAGCCTTATTTCTGTGGAATCTGAGAACAGATATTTCGGATCCCTTTGAAGACTATAGGGCCAAAGGAAATATCCTCCGATAACAAAGAGAAAGAAGCTTTCTGAGAAACTTCTTTGTGTTCTGTGAAATCATCTCACAGAGTTACAGCTTTCCCCTCAAGAAGCCTTTCGCTAAGACAGTTCTTGTGGAATTGGCAAAGTGATATTTGGAAGCCCATAGAGGGCTATGGTGAAAAAGGAAATATCCTCAGATGAAATCTGGAAAGAAGCTTTCTGAGAAACTGCTTAGTGTTCTGTTAATTCATCTCACAGAGTTACATCTGTATTTCGTGGATCTCTTTGCTAGCCTTATTTCTGTGGAATCTGAGAACAGATATTTCGGATCCCTTTGAAGACTATAGGGCCAAAGGAAATATCCTCCGATAACAAAGAGAAAGAAGCTTTCTGAGAAACTTCTTTGTGTTCTGTGAAATCATCTCACAGAGTTACAGCTTTCCCCTCAAGAAGCCTTTCGCTAAGACAGTTCTTGTGGAATTGGCAAAGTGATATTTGGAAGCCCATAGAGGGCTATGGTGAAAAAGGAAATATCCTCAGATGAAATCTGGAAAGAAGCTTTCTGAGAAACTGCTTAGTGTTCTGTTAATTCATCTCACAGAGTTACATCTGTATTTCGTGGATCTCTTTGCTAGCCTTATTTCTGTGGAATCTGAGAACAGATATTTCGGATCCCTTGAAGACTATAGGGCCAAAGGAAATATCCTCCGATAACAAAGAGAAAGAAGCTTTCTGAGAAACTTCTTTGTGTTCTGTGAAATCATCTCACAGAGTTACAGCTTTCCCCTCAAGAAGCCTTTCGCTAAGACAGTTCTTGTGGAATTGGCAAAGTGATATTTGGAAGCCCATAGAGGGCTATGGTGAAAAAGGAAATATCCTCAGATGAAATCTGGAAAGAAGCTTTCTGAGAAACTGCTTAGTGTTCTGTTAATTCATCTCACAGAGTTACATCTGTATTTCGTGGATCTCTTTGCTAGCCTTATTTCTGTGGAATCTGAGAACAGATATTTCGGATCCCTTTGAAGACTATAGGGCCAAAGGAAATATCCTCCGATAACAAAGAGAAAGAAGCTTTCTGAGAAACTTCTTTGTGTTCTGTGAAATCATCTCACAGAGTTACAGCTTTCCCCTCAAGAAGCCTTTCGCTAAGACAGTTCTTGTGGAATTGGCAAAGTGATATTTGGAAGCCCATAGAGGGCTATGGTAAAAAAGGAAATATCCTCAGATGAAATCTGGAAAGAAGCTTTCTGAGAAACTGCTTAGTGTTCTGTTAATTCATCTCACAGAGTTACATCTGTATTTCGTGGATCTCTTTGCTAGCCTTATTTCTGTGGAATCTGAGAACAGATATTTCGGATCCCTTTGAAGACTATAGGGCCAAAGGAAATATCCTCCGATAACAAAGAGAAAGAAGCTTTCTGAGAAACTTCTTTGTGTTCTGTGAAATCATCTCACAGAGTTACAGCTTTCCCCTCAAGAAGCCTTTCGCTAAGACAGTTCTTGTGGAATTGGCAAAGTGATATTTGGAAGCCCATAGAGGGCTATGGTGAAAAAGGAAATATCCTCAGATGAAATCTGGAAAGAAGCTTTCTGAGAAACTGCTTAGTGTTCTGTTAATTCATCTCACAGAGTTACATCTGTATTTCGTGGATCTCTTTGCTAGCCTTATTTCTGTGGAATCTGAGAACAGATATTTCGGATCCCTTTGAAGACTATAGGGCCAAAGGAAATATCCTCCGATAACAAAGAGAAAGAAGCTTTCTGAGAAACTTCTTTGTGTTCTGTGAAATCATCTCACAGAGTTACAGCTTTCCCCTCAAGAAGCCTTTCGCTAAGACAGTTCTTGTGGAATTGGCAAAGTGATATTTGGAAGCCCATAGAGGGCTATGGTGAAAAAGGAAATATCCTCAGATGAAATCTGGAAAGAAGCTTTCTGAGAAACTGCTTAGTGTTCTGTTAATTCATCTCACAGAGTTACATCTGTATTTCGTGGATCTCTTTGCTAGCCTTATTTCTGTGGAATCTGAGAACAGATATTTCGGATCCCTTTGAAGACTATAGGGCCAAAGGAAATATCCTCCGATAACAAAGAGAAAGAAGCTTTCTGAGAAACTTCTTTGTGTTCTGTGAAATCATCTCACAGAGTTACAGCTTTCCCCTCAAGAAGCCTTTCGCTAAGACAGTTCTTGTGGAATTGGCAAAGTGATATTTGGAAGCCCATAGAGGGCTATGGTGAAAAAGGAAATATCCTCAGATGAAATCTGGAAAGAAGCTTTCTGAGAAACTGCTTAGTGTTCTGTTAATTCATCTCACAGAGTTACATCTGTATTTCGTGGATCTCTTTGCTAGCCTTATTTCTGTGGAATCTGAGAACAGATATTTCGGATCCCTTTGAAGACTATAGGGCCAAAGGAAATATCCTCCGATAACAAAGAGAAAGAAGCTTTCTGAGAAACTTCTTTGTGTTCTGTGAAATCATCTCAGAGAGTTACAGCTTTCCCCTCAAGAAGCCTTTCGCTAAGACAGTTCTTGTGGAATTGGCAAAGTGATATTTGGAAGCCCATAGAGGGCTATGGTGAAAAAGGAAATATCCTCAGATGAAATCTGGAAAGAAGCTTTCTGAGAAACTGCTTAGTGTTCTGTTAATTCATCTCACAGAGTTACATCTGTATTTCGTGGATCTCTTTGCTAGCCTTATATTTCTGTGGAATCTGAGAACAGATATTTCGGATCCCTTTGAAGACTATAGGGCCAAAGGAAATATCCTCCGATAACAAAGAGAAAGAAGCTTTCTGAGAAACTTCTTTGTGTTCTGTGAAATCATCTCACAGAGTTACAGCTTTCCCCTCAAGAAGCCTTTCGCTAAGACAGTTCTTGTGGAATTGGCAAAGTGATATTTGGAAGCCCATAGAGGGCTATGGTGAAAAAGGAAATATCCTCAGATGAAATCTGGAAAGAAGCTTTCTGAGAAACTGCTTAGTGTTCTGTTAATTCATCTCACAGAGTTACATCTGTATTTCGTGGATCTCTTTGCTAGCCTTATTTCTGTGGAATCTGAGAACAGATATTTCGGATCCCTTTGAAGACTATAGGGCCAAAGGAAATATCCTCCGATAACAAAGAGAAAGAAGCTTTCTGAGAAACTTCTTTGTGTTCTGTGAAATCATCTCACAGAGTTACAGCTTTCCCCTCAAGAAGCCTTTCGCTAAGACAGTTCTTGTGGAATTGGCAAAGTGATATTTGGAAGCCCATAGAGGGCTATGGTGAAAAAGGAAATATCCTCAGATGAAATCTGGAAAGAAGCTTTCTGAGAAACTGCTTAGTGTTCTGTTAATTCATCTCACAGAGTTACATCTGTATTTCGTGGATCTCTTTGCTAGCCTTATTTCTGTGGAATCTGAGAACAGATATTTCGGATCCCTTTGAAGACTATAGGGCCAAAGGAAATATCCTCCGATAACAAAGAGAAAGAAGCTTTCTGAGAAACTTCTTTGTGTTCTGTGAAATCATCTCACAGAGTTACAGCTTTCCCCTCAAGAAGCCTTTCGCTAAGACAGTTCTTGTGGAATTGGCAAAGTGATATTTGGAAGCCCATAGAGGGCTATGGTGAAAAAGGAAATATCCTCAGATGAAATCTGGAAAGAAGCTTTCTGAGAAACTGCTTAGTGTTCTGTTAATTCATCTCACACAGAGTTACATCTGTATTTCGTGGATCTCTTTGCTAGCCTTATTTCTGTGGAATCTGAGAACAGATATTTCGGATCCCTTTGAAGACTATAGGGCCAAAGGAAATATCCTCCGATAACAAAGAGAAAGAAGCTTTCTGAGAAACTTCTTTGTGTTCTGTGAAATCATCTCACAGAGTTACAGCTTTCCCCTCAAGAAGCCTTTCGCTAAGACAGTTCTTGTGGAATTGGCAAAGTGATATTTGGAAGCCCATAGAGGGCTATGGTGAAAAAGGAAATATCCTCAGATGAAATCTGGAAAGAAGCTTTCTGAGAAACTGCTTAGTGTTCTGTTAATTCATCTCACAGAGTTACATCTGTATTTCGTGGATCTCTTTGCTAGCCTTATTTCTGTGGAATCTGAGAACAGATATTTCGGATCCCTTTGAAGACTATAGGGCCAAAGGAAATATCCTCCGATAACAAAGAGAAAGAAGCTTTCTGAGAAACTTCTTTGTGTTCTGTGAAATCATCTCACAGAGTTACAGCTTTCCCCTCAAGAAGCCTTTCGCTAAGACAGTTTCTTGTGGAATTGGCAAAGTGATATTTGGAAGCCCATAGAGGGCTATGGTGAAAAAGGAAATATCCTCAGATGAAATCTGGAAAGAAGCTTTCTGAGAAACTGCTTAGTGTTCTGTTAATTCATCTCACAGAGTTACATCTGTATTTCGTGGATCTCTTTGCTAGCCTTATTTCTGTGGAATCTGAGAACAGATATTTCGGATCCCTTTGAAGACTATAGGGCCAAAGGAAATATCCTCCGATAACAAAGAGAAAGAAGCTTTCTGAGAAACTTCTTTGTGTTCTGTGAAATCATCTCACAGAGTTACAGCTTTCCCCTCAAGAAGCCTTTCGCTAAGACAGTTCTTGTGGAATTGGCAAAGTGATATTTGGAAGCCCATAGAGGGCTATGGTGAAAAAGGAAATATCCTCAGATGAAATCTGGAAAGAAGCTTTCTGAGAAACTGCTTACTGTTCTGTTAATTCATCTCACAGAGTTACATCTGTATTTCGTGGATCTCTTTGCTAGCCTTATTTCTGTGGAATCTGAGAACAGATATTTCGGATCCCTTTGAAGACTATAGGGCCAAAGGAAATATCCTCCGATAACAAAGAGAAAGAAGCTTTCTGAGAAACTTCTTTGTGTTCTGTGAAATCATCTCACAGAGTTACAGCTTTCCCCTCAAGAAGCCTTTCGCTAAGACAGTTCTTGTGGAATTGGCAAAGTGATATTTGGAAGCCCATAGAGGGCTATGGTGAAAAAGGAAATATCCTCAGATGAAATCTGGAAAGAAGCTTTCTGAGAAACTGCTTAGTGTTCTTTTAATTCATCTCACAGAGTTACATCTGTATTTCGTGGATCTCTTTGCTAGCCTTATTTCTGTGGAATCTGAGAACAGATATTTCGGATCCCTTTGAAGACTATAGGGCCAAAGGAAATATCCTCCGATAACAAAGAGAAAGAAGCTTTCTGAGAAACTTCTTCTTTGTGTTCTGTGAAATCATCTCACAGAGTTACAGCTTTCCCCTCAAGAAGCCTTTCGCTAAGACAGTTCTTGTGGAATTGGCAAAGTGATATTTGGAAGCCCATAGAGGGCTATGGTGAAAAAGGAAATATCCTCAGATGAAATCTGGAAAGAAGCTTTCTGAGAAACTGCTTAGTGTTCTGTTAATTCATCTCACAGAGTTACATCTGTATTTCGTGGATCTCTTTGCTAGCCTTATTTCTGTGGAATCTGAGAACAGATATTTCGGATCCCTTTGAAGACTATAGGGCCAAAGGAAATATCCTCCGATAACAAAGAGAAAGAAGCTTTCTGAGAAACTTCTTTGTGTTCTGTGAAATCATCTCACAGAGTTACAGCTTTCCCCTCAAGAAGCCTTTCGCTAAGACAGTTCTTGTGGAATTGGCAAAGTGATATTTGGAAGCCCATAGAGGGCTATGGTGAAAAAGGAAATATCCTCAGATGAAATCTGGAAAGAAGCTTTCTGAGAAACTGCTTAGTGTTCTGTTAATTCATCTCACAGAGTTACATCTGTATTTCGTGGATCTCTTTGCTAGCCTTATTTCTGTGGAATCTGAGAACAGATATTTCGGATCCCTTTGAAGACTATAGGGCCAAAGGAAATATCCTCCGATAACAAAGAGAAAGAAGCTTTCTGAGAAACTTCTTTGTGTTCTGTGAAATCATCTCACAGAGTTACAGCTTTCCCCTCAAGAAGCCTTTCGCTAAGACAGTTCTTGTGGAATTGGCAAAGTGATATTTGGAAGCCCATAGAGGGCTATGGTGAAAAAGGAAATATCCTCAGATGAAATCTGGAAAGAAGCTTTCTGAGAAACTGCTTAGTGTTCTGTTAATTCATCTCACAGAGTTACATCTGTATTTCGTGGATCTCTTTGCTAGCCTTATTTCTGTGGAATCTGAGAACAGATATTTCGGATCCCTTTTTTAGACTATAGGGCCAAAGGAAATATCCTCCGATAACAAAGAGAAAGAAGCTTTCTGAGAGAAACTTCTTTGTGTTCTGTGAAATCATCTCACAGAGTTACAGCTTTCCCCTCAAGAAGCCTTTCGCTAAGACAGTTCTTGTGGAATTGGCAAAGTGATATTTGGAAGCCCATAGAGGGCTATGGTGAAAAAGGAAATATCCTCAGATGAAATCTGGAAAGAAGCTTTCTGAGAAACTGCTTAGTGTTCTGTTAATTCATCTCACAGAGTTACATCTGTATTTCGTGGATCTCTTTGCTAGCCTTATTTCTGTGGAATCTGAGAACAGATATTTCGGATCCCTTTGAAGACTATAGGGCCAAAGGAAATATCCTCCGATAACAAAGAGAAAGAAGCTTTCTGAGAAACTTCTTTGTGTTCTGTGAAATCATCTCACAGAGTTACAGCTTTCCCCTCAAGAAGCCTTTCGCTAAGACAGTTCTTGTGGAATTGGCAAAGTGATATTTGGAAGCCCATAGAGGGCTATGGTGAAAAAGGAAATATCCTCAGATGAAATCTGGAAAGAAGCTTTCTGAGAAACTGCTTAGTGTTCTGTTAATTCATCTCACAGAGTTACATCTGTATTTCGTGGATCTCTTTGCTAGCCTTATTTCTGTGGAATCTGAGAACAGATATTTCGGATCCCTTTGAAGACTATAGGGCCAAAGGAAATATCCTCCGATAACAAAGAGAAAGAAGCTTTCTGAGAAACTTCTTTGTGTTCTGTGAAATCATCTCACAGAGTTACAGCTTTCCCCTCAAGAAGCCTTTCGCTAAGACAGTTCTTGTGGAATTGGCAAAGTGATATTTGGAAGCCCATAGAGGGCTATGGTGAAAAAGGAAATATCCTCAGATGAAATCTGGAAAGAAGCTTTCTGAGAAACTGCTTAGTGTTCTGTTAATTCATCTCACAGAGTTACATCTGTATTTCGTGGATCTCTTTGCTAGCCTTATTTCTGTGGAATCTGAGAACAGATATTTCGGATCCCTTTGAAGACTATAGGGCCAAAGGAAATATCCTCCGATAACAAAGAGAAAGAAGCTTTCTGAGAAACTTCTTTGTGTTCTGTGAAATCATCTCACAGAGTTACAGCTTTCCCCTCAAGAAGCCTTTCGCTAAGACAGTTCTTGTGGAATTGGCAAAGTGATATTTGGAAGCCCATAGAGGGCTATGGTGAAAAAGGAAATATCCTCAGATGAAATCTGGAAAGAAGCTTTCTGAGAAACTGCTTAGTGTTCTGTTAATTCATCTCACAGAGTTACATCTGTATTTCGTGGATCTCTTTGCTAGCCTTATTTCTGTGGAATCTGAGAACAGATATTTCGGATCCCTTTGAAGACTATAGGGCCAAAGGAAATATCCTCCGATAACAAAGAGAAAGAAGCTTTCTGAGAAACTTCTTTGTGTTCTGTGAAATCATCTCACAGAGTTACAGCTTTCCCCTCAAGAAGCCTTTCGCTAAGACAGTTCTTGTGGAATTGGCAAAGTGATATTTGGAAGCCCATAGAGGGCTATGGTGAAAAAGGAAATATCCTCAGATGAAATCTGGAAAGAAGCTTTCTGAGAAACTGCTTAGTGTTCTGTTAATTCATCTCACAGAGTTACATCTGTATTTCGTGGATCTCTTTGCTAGCCTTATTTCTGTGGAATCTGAGAACAGATATTTCGGATCCCTTTGAAGACTATAGGGCCAAAGGAAATATCCTCCGATAACAAAGAGAAAGAAGCTTTCTGAGAAACTTCTTTGTGTTCTGTGAAATCATCTCACAGAGTTACAGCTTTCCCCTCAAGAAGCCTTTCGCTAAGACAGTTCTTGTGGAATTGGCAAAGTGATATTTGGAAGCCCATAGAGGGCTATGGTGAAAAAGGAAATATCCTCAGATGAAATCTGGAAAGAAGCTTTCTGAGAAACTGCTTAGTGTTCTGTTAATTCATCTCACAGAGTTACATCTGTATTTCGTGGATCTCTTTTGCTAGCCTTATTTCTGTGGAATCTGAGAACAGATATTTCGGATCCCTTTGAAGACTATAGGGCCAAAGGAAAATATCCTCCGATAACAAAGAGAAAAGAAGCTTTCTGAGAAACTTCTTTGTGTTCTGTGAAATCATCTCACAGAGTTACAGCTTTCCCCTCAAGAAGCCTTTCGCTAAGACAGTTCTTGTGGAATTGGCAAAGTGATATTTGGAAGCCCATAGAGGGCTATGGTGAAAAAGGAAATATCCTC
Source organism: Macaca thibetana thibetana (assembly GCF_024542745.1). Classification (NCBI taxonomy): domain Eukaryota; kingdom Metazoa; phylum Chordata; class Mammalia; order Primates; family Cercopithecidae; genus Macaca; species Macaca thibetana. The sequence goes on along the minus strand of NW_026088918.1, from coordinate 21,795 downwards.
AGATGAAATCTGGAAAGAAGCTTTCTGAGAAACTGCTTAGTGTTCTGTTAATTCATCTCACAGAGTTACATCTGTATTTCGTGGATCTCTTTGCTAGCCTTATTTCTGTGGAATCTGAGAACAGATATTTCGGATCCCTTTGAAGACTATAGGGCCAAAGGAAATATCCTCCGATAACAAAGAGAAAGAAGCTTTCTGAGAAACTTCTTTGTGTTCTGTGAAATCATCTCACAGAGTTACAGCTTTCCCCTCAAGAAGCCTTTCGCTAAGACAGTTCTTGTGGAATTGGCAAAGTGATATTTGGAAGCCCATAGAGGGCTATGGTGAAAAAGGAAATATCCTCAGATGAAATCTGGAAAGAAGCTTTCTGAGAAACTGCTTAGTGTTCTGTTAATTCATCTCACAGAGTTACATCTGTATTTCGTGGATCTCTTTGCTAGCCTTATTTCTGTGGAATCTGAGAACAGATATTTCGGATCCCTTTGAAGACTATAGGGCCAAAGGAAATATCCTCCGATAACAAAGAGAAAGAAGCTTTCTGAGAAACTTCTTTGTGTTCTGTGAAATCATCTCACAGAGTTACAGCTTTCCCCTCAAGAAGCCTTTCGCTAAGACAGTTCTTGTGGAATTGGCAAAGTGATATTTGGAAGCCCATAGAGGGCTATGGTGAAAAAGGAAATATCCTCAGATGAAATCTGGAAAGAAGCTTTCTGAGAAACTGCTTAGTGTTCTGTTAATTCATCTCACAGAGTTACATCTGTATTTCGTGGATCTCTTTGCTAGCCTTATTTCTGTGGAATCTGAGAACAGATATTTCGGATCCCTTTGAAGACTATAGGGCCAAAGGAAATATCCTCCGATAACAAAGAGAAAGAAGCTTTCTGAGAAACTTCTTTGTGTTCTGTGAAATCATCTCACAGAGTTACAGCTTTCCCCTCAAGAAGCCTTTCGCTAAGACAGTTCTTGTGGAATTGGCAAAGTGATATTTGGAAGCCCATAGAGGGCTATGGTGAAAAAGGAAATATCCTCAGATGAAATCTGGAAAGAAGCTTTCTGAGAAACTGCTTAGTGTTCTGTTAATTCATCTCACAGAGTTACATCTGTATTTCGTGGATCTCTTTTTTCTAGCCTTATTTTTCTGTGAATCTGAAACTGAGAACAGATATTTCGGATTTGAAGACTATAGGGCCAAAGGAAATATCCTCCGATAACAAAGAGAAAGAAGCTTTCTGAGAAACTTCTTTGTGTTCTGTGAAATCATCTCACAGAGTTACAGCTTTCCCCTCAAGAAGCCTTTCGCTAAGACAGTTCTTGTGGAATTGGCAAAGTGATATTTGGAAGCCCATAGAGGGCTATGGTGAAAAAGGAAATATCCTCAGATGAAATCTGGAAAGAAGCTTTCTGAGAAACTGCTTAGTGTTCTGTTAATTCATCTCACAGAGTTACATCTGTATTTCGTGGATCTCTTTGCTAGCCTTATTTCTGTGGAATCTGAGAACAGATATTTCGGATCCCTTTGAAGACTATAGGGCCAAAGGAAATATCCTCCGATAACAAAGAGAAAGAAGCTTTCTGAGAAACTTCTTTGTGTTCTGTGAAATCATCTCACAGAGTTACAGCTTTCCCCTCAAGAAGCCTTTCGCTAAGACAGTTCTTGTGGAATTGGCAAAGTGATATTTGGAAGCCCATAGAGGGCTATGGTGAAAAAGGAAATATCCTCAGATGAAATCTGGAAAGAAGCTTTCTGAGAAACTGCTTAGTGTTCTGTTAATTCATCTCACAGAGTTACATCTGTATTTCGTGGATCTCTTTGCTAGCCTTATTTCTGTGGAATCTGAGAACAGATATTTCGGATCCCTTTGAAGACTATAGGGCCAAAGGAAATATCCTCCGATAACAAAGAGAAAGAAGCTTTCTGAGAAACTTCTTTGTGTTCTGTGAAATCATCTCACAGAGTTACAGCTTTCCCCTCAAGAAGCCTTTCGCTAAGACAGTTCTTGTGGAATTGGCAAAGTGATATTTGGAAGCCCATAGAGGGCTATGGTGAAAAAGGAAATATCCTCAGATGAAATCTGGAAAGAAGCTTTCTGAGAAAAACTGCTTAGTGTTCTGTTAATTCATCTCACAGAGTTACATCTGTATTTCGTGGATCTCTTTGCTAGCCTTATTTCTGTGGAATCTGAGAACAGATATTTCGGATCCCTTTGAAGACTATAGGGCCAAAGGAAATATCCTCCGATAACAAAGAGAAAGAAGCTTTCTGAGAAACTTCTTTGTGTTCTGTGAAATCATCTCACAGAGTTACAGCTTTCCCCTCAAGAAGCCTTTCGCTAAGACAGTTCTTGTGGAATTGGCAAAGTGATATTTGGAAGCCCATAGAGGGCTATGGTGAAAAAGGAAATATCCTCAGATGAAATCTGGAAAGAAGCTTTCTGAGAAACTGCTTAGTGTTCTGTTAATTCATCTCACAGAGTTACATCTGTATTTCGTGGATCTCTTTGCTAGCCTTATTTCTGTGGAATCTGAGAACAGATATTTCGGATCCCTTTGAAGACTATAGGGCCAAAGGAAATATCCTCCGATAACAAAGAGAAAGAAGCTTTCTGAGAAACTTCTTTGTGTTCTGTGAAATCATCTCACAGAGTTACAGCTTTCCCCTCAAGAAGCCTTTCGCTAAGACAGTTCTTGTGGAATTGGCAAAGTGATATTTGGAAGCCCATAGAGGGCTATGGTGAAAAAGGAAATATCCTCAGATGAAATCTGGAAAGAAGCTTTCTGAGAAACTGCTTAGTGTTCTGTTAATTCATCTCACAGAGTTACATCTGTATTTCGTGGATCTCTTTGCTAGCCTTATTTCTGTGGAATCTGAGAACAGATATTTCGGATCCCTTTGAAGACTATAGGGCCAAAGGAAATATCCTCCGATAACAAAGAGAAAGAAGCTTTCTGAGAAACTTCTTTGTGTTCTGTGAAATCATCTCACAGAGTTACAGCTTTCCCCTCAAGAAGCCTTTCGCTAAGACAGTTCTTGTGGAATTGGCAAAGTGATATTTGGAAGCCCATAGAGGGCTATGGTGAAAAAGGAAATATCCTCAGATGAAATCTGGAAAGAAGCTTTCTGAGAAACTGCTTAGTGTTCTGTTAATTCATCTCACAGAGTTACATCTGTATTTCGTGGATCTCTTTGCTAGCCTTATTTCTGTGGAATCTGAGAACAGATATTTCGGATCCCTTTGAAGACTATAGGGCCAAAGGAAATATCCTCCGATAACAAAGAGAAAGAAGCTTTCTGAGAAACTTCTTTGTGTTCTGTGAAATCATCTCACAGAGTTACAGCTTTCCCCTCAAGAAGCCTTTCGCTAAGACAGTTCTTGTGGAATTGGCAAAGTGATATTTGGAAGCCCATAGAGGGCTATGGTGAAAAAGGAAATATCCTCAGATGAAATCTGGAAAGAAGCTTTCTGAGAAACTGCTTAGTGTTCTGTTAATTCATCTCACAGAGTTACATCTGTATTTCGTGGATCTCTTTGCTAGCCTTATTTCTGTGGAATCTGAGAACAGATATTTCGGATCCCTTTGAAGACTATAGGGCCAAAGAAATATCCTCCGATAACAAAGAGAAAGAAGCTTTCTGAGAAACTTCTTTGTGTTCTGTGTGAAATCATCTCACAGAGTTACAGCTTTCCCTCAAGAAGCCTTTCGCTAAGACAGTTCTTGTGGAATTGGCAAAGTGATATTTGGAAGCCCATAGAGGGCTATGGTGAAAAAGGAAATATCCTCAGATGAAATCTGGAAAGAAGCTTTCTGAGAAACTGCTTAGTGTTCTGTTAATTCATCTCACAGAGTTACATCTGTATTTCGTGGATCTCTTTGCTAGCCTTATTTCTGTGGAATCTGAGAACAGATATTTCGGATCCCTTTGAAGACTATAGGGCCAAAGGAAATATCCTCCGATAACAAAGAGAAAAAGAAGCTTTCTGAGAAACTTCTTTGTGTTCTGTGAAATCATCTCACAGAGTTACAGCTTTCCCCTCAAGAAGCCTTTCGCTAAGACAGTTCTTGTGGAATTGGCAAAGTGATATTTGGAAGCCCATAGAGGGCTATGGTGAAAAAGGAAATATCCTCAGATGAAATCTGGAAAGAAGCTTTCTGAGAAACTGCTTAGTGTTCTGTTAATTCATCTCACAGAGTTACATCTGTATTTCGTGGATCTCTTTGCTAGCCTTATTTCTGTGGAATCTGAGAACAGATATTTCGGATCCCTTTGAAGACTATAGGGCCAAAGGAAATATCCTCCGATAACAAAGAGAAAGAAGCTTTCTGAGAAACTTCTTTGTGTTCTGTGAAATCATCTCACAGAGTTACAGCTTTCCCCTCAAGAAGCCTTTCGCTAAGACAGTTCTTGTGGAATTGGCAAAGTGATATTTGGAAGCCCATAGAGGGCTATGGTGAAAAAGGAAATATCCTCAGATGAAATCTGGAAAGAAGCTTTCTGAGAAACTGCTTAGTGTTCTGTTAATTCATCTCACAGAGTTACATCTGTATTTCGTGGATCTCTTTGCTAGCCTTATTTCTGTGGAATCTGAGAACAGATAGTTCGGATCCCTTTGAAGACTATAGGGCCAAAGGAAATATCCTCCGATAACAAAGAGAAAGAAGCTTTCTGAGAAACTTCTTTGTGTTCTGTGAAATCATCTCACAGAGTTACAGCTTTCCCCTCAAGAAGCCTTTCGCTAAGACAGTTCTTGTGGAATTGGCAAAGTGATATTTGGAAGCCCATAGAGGGCTATGGTGAAAAAGGAAATATCCTCAGATGAAATCTGGAAAGAAGCTTTCTGAGAAACTGCTTAGTGTTCTGTTAATTCATCTCACAGAGTTACATCTGTATTTCGTGGATCTCTTTGCTAGCCTTATTTCTGTGGAATCTGAGAACAGATATTTCGGATCCCTTTGAAGACTATAGGGCCAAAGGAAATATCCTCCGATAACAAAGAGAAAGAAGCTTTCTGAGAAACTTCTTTGTGTTCTGTGAAATCATCTCACAGAGTTACAGCTTTCCCCTCAAGAAGCCTTTCGCTAAGACAGTTCTTGTGGAATTGGCAAAGTGATATTTGGAAGCCCATAGAGGGCTATGGTGAAAAAGGAAATATCCTCAGATGAAATCTGGAAAGAAGCTTTCTGAGAAACTGCTTAGTGTTCTGTTAATTCATCTCACAGAGTTACATCTGTATTTCGTGGATCTCTTTGCTAGCCTTATTTCTGTGGAATCTGAGAACAGATATTTCGGATCCCTTTGAAGACTATAGGGCCAAAGGAAATATCCTCCGATAACAAAGAGAAAGAAGCTTTCTGAGAAACTTCTTTGTGTTCTGTGAAATCATCTCACAGAGTTACAGCTTTCCCCTCAAGAAGCCTTTCGCTAAGACAGTTCTTGTGGAATTGGCAAAGTGATATTTGGAAGCCCATAGAGGGCTATGGTGAAAAAGGAAATATCCTCAGATGAAATCTGGAAAGAAGCTTTCTGAGAAACTGCTTAGCTTTCTGTTAATTCATCTCACAGAGTTACATCTGTATTTCGTGGATCTCTTTGCTAGCCTTATTTCTGTGGAATCTGAGAACAGATATTTCGGATCCCTTTGAAGACTATAGGGCCAAAGGAAATATCCTCCGATAACAAAGAGAAAGAAGCTTTCTGAGAAACTTCTTTGTGTTCTGTGAAATCATCTCACAGAGTTACAGCTTTCCCCTCAAGAAGCCTTTCGCTAAGACAGTTCTTGTGGAATTGGCAAAGTGATATTTGGAAGCCCATAGAGGGCTATGGTGAAAAAGGAAATATCCTCAGATGAAATCTGGAAAGAAGCTTTCTGAGAAACTGCTTAGTGTTCTGTTAATTCATCTCACAGAGTTACATCTGTATTTCGTGGATCTCTTTGCTAGCCTTATTTCTGTGGAATCTGAGAACAGATATTTCGGATCCCTTTGAAGACTATAGGGCCAAAGGAAATATCCTCCGATAACAAAGAGAAAGAAGCTTTCTGAGAAACTTCTTTGTGTTCTGTGAAATCATCTCACAGAGTTACAGCTTTCCCCTCAAGAAGCCTTTCGCTAAGACAGTTCTTGTGGAATTGGCAAAGTGATATTTGGAAGCCCATAGAGGGCTATGGTGAAAAAGGAAATATCCTCAGATGAAATCTGGAAAGAAGCTTTCTGAGAAACTGCTTAGTGTTCTGTTAATTCATCTCACAGAGTTACATCTGTATTTCGTGGATCTCTTTGCTAGCCTTATTTCTGTGGAATCTGAGAACAGATATTTCGGATCCCTTTGAAGACTATAGGGCCAAAGGAAATATCCTCCGATAACAAAGAGAAAGAAGCTTTCTGAGAAACTTCTTTGTGTTCTGTGAAATCATCTCACAGAGTTACAGCTTTCCCCTCAAGAAGCCTTTCGCTAAGACAGTTCTTGTGGAATTGGCAAAGTGATATTTGGAAGCCCATAGAGGGCTATGGTGAAAAAGGAAATATCCTCAGATGAAATCTGGAAAGAAGCTTTCTGAGAAACTGCTTAGTGTTCTGTTAATTCATCTCACAGAGTTACATCTGTATTTCGTGGATCTCTTTGCTAGCCTTATTTCTGTGGAATCTGAGAACAGATATTTCGGATCCCTTTGAAGACTATAGGGCCAAAGGAAATATCCTCCGATAACAAAGAGAAAGAAGCTTTCTGAGAAACTTCTTTGTGTTCTGTGAAATCATCTCACAGAGTTACAGCTTTCCCCTCAAGAAGCCTTTCGCTAAGACAGTTCTTGTGGAATTGGCAAAGTGATATTTGGAAGCCCATAGAGGGCTATGGTGAAAAAGGAAATATCCTCAGATGAAATCTGGAAAGAAGCTTTCTGAGAAACTGCTTAGTGTTCTGTTAATTCATCTCACAGAGTTACATCTGTATTTCGTGGATCTCTTTGCTAGCCTTATTTCTGTGGAATCTGAGAACAGATATTTCGGATCCCTTTGAAGACTATAGGGCCAAAGGAAATATCCTCCGATAACAAAGAGAAAGAAGCTTTCTGAGAAACTTCTTTGTGTTCTGTGAAATCATCTCACAGAGTTACAGCTTTCCCCTCAAGAAGCCTTTCGCTAAGACAGTTCTTGTGGAATTGGCAAAGTGATATTTGGAAGCCCATAGAGGGCTATGGTGAAAAAGGAAATATCCTCAGATGAAATCTGGAAAGAAGCTTTCTGAGAAACTGCTTAGTGTTCTGTTAATTCATCTCACAGAGTTACATCTGTATTTCGTGGATCTCTTTGCTAGCCTTATTTCTGTGGAATCTGAGAACAGATATTTCGGATCCCTTTGAAGACTATAGGGCCAAAGGAAATATCCTCCGATAACAAAGAGAAAGAAGCTTTCTGAGAAACTTCTTTGTGTTCTGTGAAATCATCTCACAGAGTTTACAGCTTTCCCCTCAAGAAGCCTTTCGCTAAGACAGTTCTTGTGGAATTGGCAAAGTGATATTTGGAAGCCCATAGAGGGCTATGGTGAAAAAGGAAATATCCTCAGATGAAATCTGGAAAGAAGCTTTCTGAGAAACTGCTTAGTGTTCTGTTAATTCATCTCACAGAGTTACATCTGTATTTCGTGGATCTCTTTGCTAGCCTTATTTCTGTGGAATCTGAGAACAGATATTTCGGATCCCTTTGAAGACTATAGGGCCAAAGGAAATATCCTCCGATAACAAAGAGAAAGAAGCTTTCTGAGAAACTTCTTTGTGTTCTGTGAAATCATCTCACAGAGTTACAGCTTTCCCCCCCAGAAGCCTTTCGCTAAGACAGTTCTTGTGGAATTGGCAAAGTGATATTTGGAAGCCCATAGAGGGCTATGGTGAAAAAGGAAATATCCTCAGATGAAATCTGGAAAGAAGCTTTCTGAGAAACTGCTTAGTGTTCTGTTAATTCATCTCACAGAGTTACATCTGTATTTCGTGGATCTCTTTGCTAGCCTTATTTCTGTGGAATCTGAGAACAGATATTTCGGATCCCTTTGAAGACTATAGGGCCAAAGGAAATATCCTCCGATAACAAAGAGAAAGAAGCTTTCTGAGAAACTTCTTTGTGTTCTGTGAAATCATCTCACAGAGTTACAGCTTTCCCCTCAAGAAGCCTTTCGCTAAGACAGTTCTTGTGGAATTGGCAAAGTGATATTTGGAAGCCCATAGAGGGCTATGGTGAAAAAGGAAATATCCTCAGATGAAATCTGGAAAGAAGCTTTCTGAGAAACTGCTTAGTGTTCTGTTAATTCATCTCACAGAGTTACATCTGTATTTCGTGGATCTCTTTGCTAGCCTTATTTCTGTGGAATCTGAGAACAGATATTTCGGATCCCTTTGAAGACTATAGGGCCAAAGGAAATATCCTCCGATAACAAAGAGAAAGAAGCTTTCTGAGAAACTTCTTTGTGTTCTGTGAAATCATCTCACAGAGTTACAGCTTTCCCCTCAAGAAGCCTTTCGCTAAGACAGTTCTTGTGGAATTGGCAAAGTGATATTTGGAAGCCCATAGAGGGCTATGGTGAAAAAGGAAATATCCTCAGATGAAATCTGGAAAGAAGCTTTCTGAGAAACTGCTTAGTGTTCTGTTAATTCATCTCACAGAGTTACATCTGTATTTCGTGGATCTCTTTGCTAGCCTTATTTCTGTGGAATCTGAGAACAGATATTTCGGATCCCTTTGAAGACTATAGGGCCAAAGGAAATATCCTCCGATAACAAAGAGAAAGAAGCTTTCTGAGAAACTTCTTTGTGTTCTGTGAAATCATCTCACAGAGTTACAGCTTTCCCCTCAAGAAGCCTTTCGCTAAGACAGTTCTTGTGGAATTGGCAAAGTGATATTTGGAAGCCCATAGAGGGCTATGGTGAAAAAGGAAATATCCTCAGATGAAATCTGGAAAGAAGCTTTCTGAGAAACTGCTTAGTGTTCTGTTAATTCATCTCACAGAGTTACATCTGTATTTCTGGATCTCTTTGCTAGCCTTATTTCTGTGGAATCTGAGAACAGATATTTCGGATCCCTTTGAAGACTATAGGGCCAAAGGAAATATCCTCCGATAACAAAGAGAAAGAAGCTTTCTGAGAAACTTCTTTGTGTTCTGTGAAATCATCTCACAGAGTTACAGCTTTCCCCTCAAGAAGCCTTTCGCTAAGACAGTTCTTGTGGAATTGGCAAAGTGATATTTGGAAGCCCATAGAGGGCTATGGTGAAAAAGGAAATATCCTCAGATGAAATCTGGAAAGAAGCTTTCTGAGAAACTGCTTAGTGTTCTGTTAATTCATCTCACAGAGTTACATCTGTATTTCGTGGATCTCTTTGCTAGCCTTATTTCTGTGGAATCTGAGAACAGATATTTCGGATCCCTTTGAAGACTATAGGGCCAAAGGAAATATCCTCCGATAACAAAGAGAAAGAAGCTTTCTGAGAAACTTCTTTGTGTTCTGTGAAATCATCTCACAGAGTTACAGCTTTCCCCTCAAGAAGCCTTTCGCTAAGACAGTTCTTGTGGAATTGGCAAAGTGATATTTGGAAGCCCATAGAGGGCTATGGTGAAAAAGGAAATATCCTCAGATGAAATCTGGAAAGAAGCTTTCTGAGAAACTGCTTAGTGTTCTGTTAATTCATCTCACAGAGTTACATCTGTATTTCGTGGATCTCTTTGCTAGCCTTATTTCTGTGGAATCTGAGAACAGATATTTCGGATCCCTTTGAAGACTATAGGGCCAAAGGAAATATCCTCCGATAACAAAGAGAAAGAAGCTTTCTGAGAAACTTCTTTGTGTTCTGTGAAATCATCTCACAGAGTTACAGCTTTCCCCTCAAGAAGCCTTTCGCTAAGACAGTTCTTGTGGAATTGGCAAAGTGATATTTGGAAGCCCATAGAGGGCTATGGTGAAAAAGGAAATATCCTCAGATGAAATCTGGAAAGAAGCTTTCTGAGAAAACTGCTTAGTGTTCTGTTAATTCATCTCACAGAGTTACATCTGTATTTCGTGGATCTCTTTGCTAGCCTTATTTCTGTGGAATCTGAGAACAGATATTTCGGATCCCTTTGAAGACTATAGGGCCAAAGGAAATATCCTCCGATAACAAAGAGAAAGAAGCTTTCTGAGAAACTTCTTTGTGTTCTGTGAAATCATCTCACAGAGTTACAGCTTTCCCCTCAAGAAGCCTTTCGCTAAGACAGTTCTTGTGGAATTGGCAAAGTGATATTTGGAAGCCCATAGAGGGCTATGGTGAAAAAGGAAATATCCTCAGATGAAATCTGGAAAGAAGCTTTCTGAGAAACTGCTTAGTGTTCTGTTAATTCATCTCACAGAGTTACATCTGTATTTCGTGGATCTCTTTGCTAGCCTTATTTCTGTGGAATCTGAGAACAGATATTTCGGATCCCTTTGAAGACTATAGGGCCAAAGGAAATATCCTCCGATAACAAGAGAAAGAAGCTTTCTGAGAAACTTCTTTGTGTTCTGTGAAATCATCTCACAGAGTTACAGCTTTCCCCTCAAGAAGCCTTTCGCTAAGACAGTTCTTGTGGAATTGGCAAAGTGATATTTGGAAGCCCATAGAGGGCTATGGTGAAAAAGGAAATATCCTCAGATGAAATCTGGAAAGAAGCTTTCTGAGAAACTGCTTAGTGTTCTGTTAATTCATCTCACAGAGTTACATCTGTATTTCGTGGATCTCTTTGCTAGCCTTATTTCTGTGGAATCTGAGAACAGATATTTCGGATCCCTTTGAAGACTATAGGGCCAAAGGAAATATCCTCCGATAACAAAGAGAAAGAAGCTTTCTGAGAAACTTCTTTGTGTTCTGTGAAATCATCTCACAGAGTTACAGCTTTCCCCTCAAGAAGCCTTTCGCTAAGACAGTTCTTGTGGAATTGGCAAAGTGATATTTGGAAGCCCATAGAGGGCTATGGTGAAAAAGGAAATATCCTCAGATGAAATCTGGAAAGAAGCTTTCTGAGAAACTGCTTAGTGTTCTGTTAATTCATCTCACAGAGTTACATCTGTATTTCGTGGATCTCTTTGCTAGCCTTATTTCTGTGGAATCTGAGAACAGATATTTCGGATCCCTTTGAAGACTATAGGGCCAAAGGAAATATCCTCCGATAACAAAGAGAAAGAAGCTTTCTGAGAAACTTCTTTGTGTTCTGTGAAATCATCTCACAGAGTTACAGCTTTCCCCTCAAGAAGCCTTTCGCTAAGACAGTTCTTGTGGAATTGGCAAAGTGATATTTGGAAGCCCATAGAGGGCTATGGTGAAAAAGGAAATATCCTCAGATGAAATCTGGAAAGAAGCTTTCTGAGAAACTGCTTAGTGTTCTGTTAATTCATCTCACAGAGTTACATCTGTATTTCGTGGATCTCTTTGCTAGCCTTATTTCTGTGGAATCTGAGAACAGATATTTTCGGATCCCTTTGAAGACTATAGGGCCAAAGGAAATATCCTCCGATAACAAAGAGAAAGAAGCTTTCTGAGAAACTTCTTTGTGTTCTGTGAAATCATCTCACAGAGTTACAGCTTTCCCCTCAAGAAGCCTTTCGCTAAGACAGTTCTTGTGGAATTGGCAAAGTGATATTTGGAAGCCCATAGAGGGCTATGGTGAAAAAGGAAATATCCTCAGATGAAATCTGGAAAGAAGCTTTCTGAGAAACTGCTTAGTGTTCTGTTAATTCATCTCACAGAGTTACATCTGTATTTCGTGGATCTCTTTGCTAGCCTTATTTCTGTGGAATCTGAGAACAGATATTTCGGATCCCTTTGAAGACTATAGGGCCAAAGGAAATATCCTCCGATAACAAAGAGAAAGAAGTTTTCTGAGAAACTTCTTTGTGTTCTGTGAAATCATCTCACAGAGTTACAGCTTTCCCCCCTCAAGAAGCCTTTCGCTAAGACAGTTCTTGTGGAATTGGCAAAGTGATATTTGGAAGCCCATAGAGGGCTATGGTGAAAAAGGAAATATCCTCAGATGAAATCTGGAAAGAAGCTTTCTGAGAAACTGCTTAGTGTTCTGTTAATTCATCTCACAGAGTTACATCTGTATTTCGTGGATCTCTTTGCTAGCCTTATTTCTGTGGAATCTGAGAACAGATATTTCGGATCCCTTTGAAGACTATAGGGCCAAAGGAAATATCCTCCGATAACAAAGAGAAAGAAGCTTTCTGAGAAACTTCTTTGTGTTCTGTGAAATCATCTCACAGAGTTACAGCTTTCCCCTCAAGAAGCCTTTCGCTAAGACAGTTCTTGTGGAATTGGCAAAGTGATATTTGGAAGCCCATAGAGGGCTATGGTGAAAAAGGAAATATCCTCAGATGAAATCTGGAAAGAAGCTTTCTGAGAAACTGCTTAGTGTTCTGTTAATTCATCTCACAGAGTTACATCTGTATTTCGTGGATCTCTTTGCTAGCCTTATTTCTGTGGAATCTGAGAACAGATATTTCGGATCCCTTTGAAGACTATAGGGCCAAAGGAAATATCCTCCGATAACAAAGAGAAAGAAGCTTTCTGAGAAACTTCTTTGTGTTCTGTGAAATCATCTCACAGAGTTACAGCTTTCCCCTCAAGAAGCCTTTCGCTAAGACAGTTCTTGTGGAATTGGCAAAGTGATATTTGGAAGCCCATAGAGGGCTATGGTGAAAAAGGAAATATCCTCAGATGAAATCTGGAAAGAAGCTTTCTGAGAAACTGCTTAGTGTTCTGTTAATTCATCTCACAGAGTTACATCTGTATTTCGTGGATCTCTTTGCTAGCCTTATTTCTGTGGAATCTGAGAACAGATATTTCGGATCCCTTTGAAGACTATAGGGCCAAAGGAAATATCCTCCGATAACAAAGAGAAAGAAGCTTTCTGAGAAACTTCTTTGTGTTCTGTGAAATCATCTCACAGAGAGTTACAGCTTTCCCCTCAAGAAGCCTTTCGCTAAGACAGTTCTTGTGGAATTGGCAAAGTGATATTTGGAAGCCCATAGAGGGCTATGGTGAAAAAGGAAATATCCTCAGATGAAATCTGGAAAGAAGCTTTCTGAGAAACTGCTTAGTGTTCTGTTAATTCATCTCACAGAGTTACATCTGTATTTCGTGGATCTCTTTGCTAGCCTTATTTCTGTGGAATCTGAGAACAGATATTTCGGATCCCTTTGAAGACTATAGGGCCAAAGGAAATATCCTCCGATAACAAAGAGAAAGAAGCTTTCTGAGAAACTTCTTTGTGTTCTGTGAAATCATCTCACAGAGTTACAGCTTTCCCCTCAAGAAGCCTTTCGCTAAGACAGTTCTTGTGGAATTGGCAAAGTGATATTTGGAAGCCCATAGAGGGCTATGGTGAAAAAGGAAATATCCTCAGATGAAATCTGGAAAGAAGCTTTCTGAGAAACTGCTTAGTGTTCTGTTAATTCATCTCACAGAGTTACATCTGTATTTCGTGGATCTCTTTGCTAGCCTTATTTCTGTGGAATCTGAGAACAGATATTTCGGATCCCTTTGAAGACTATAGGGCCAAAGGAAATATCCTCCGATAACAAAGAGAAAGAAGCTTTCTGAGAAACTTCTTTGTGTTCTGTGAAATCATCTCACAGAGTTACAGCTTTCCCCTCAAGAAGCCTTTCGCTAAGACAGTTCTTGTGGAATTGGCAAAGTGATATTTGGAAGCCCATAGAGGGCTATGGTGAAAAAGGAAATATCCTCAGATGAAATCTGGAAAGAAGCTTTCTGAGAAACTGCTTAGTGTTCTGTTAATTCATCTCACAGAGTTACATCTGTATTTCGTGGATCTCTTTGCTAGCCTTATTTCTGTGGAATCTGAGAACAGATATTTCGGATCCCTTTGAAGACTATAGGGCCAAAGGAAATATCCTCCGATAACAAAGAGAAAGAAGCTTTCTGAGAAACTTCTTTGTGTTCTGTGAAATCATCTCACAGAGTTACAGCTTTCCCCTCAAGAAGCCTTTCGCTAAGACAGTTCTTGTGGAATTGGCAAAGTGATATTTGGAAGCCCATAGAGGGCTATGGTGAAAAAGGAAATATCCTCAGATGAAATCTGGAAAGAAGCTTTCTGAGAAACTGCTTAGTGTTCTGTTAATTCATCTCACAGAGTTACATCTGTATTTCGTGGATCTCTTTGCTAGCCTTATTTCTGTGGAATCTGAGAACAGATATTTCGGATCCCTTTGAAGACTATAGGGCCAAAGGAAATATCCTCCGATAACAAAGAGAAAGAAGCTTTCTGAGAAACTTCTTTGTGTTCTGTGAAATCATCTCACAGAGTTACAGCTTTCCCCTCAAGAAGCCTTTCGCTAAGACAGTTCTTGTGGAATTGGCAAAGTGATATTTGGAAGCCCATAGAGGGCTATGGTGAAAAAGGAAATATCCTCAGATGAAATCTGGAAAGAAGCTTTCTGAGAAACTGCTTAGTGTTCTGTTAATTCATCTCACAGAGTTACATCTGTATTTCGTGGATCTCTTTGCTAGCCTTATTTCTGTGGAATCTGAGAACAGATATTTCGGATCCCTTTGAAGACTATAGGGCCAAAGGAAATATCCTCCGATAACAAAGAGAAAGAAGCTTTCTGAGAAACTTCTTTGTGTTCTGTGAAATCATCTCACAGAGTTACAGCTTTCCCCTCAAGAAGCCTTTCGCTAAGACAGTTCTTGTGGAATTGGCAAAGTGATATTTGGAAGCCCATAGAGGGCTATGGTGAAAAAGGAAATATCCTCAGATGAAATCTGGAAAGAAGCTTTCTGAGAAACTGCTTAGTGTTCTGTTAATTCATCTCACAGAGTTACATCTGTATTTCGTGGATCTCTTTGCTAGCCTTATTTCTGTGGAATCTGAGAACAGATATTTCGGATCCCTTTGAAGACTATAGGGCCAAAGGAAATAATCTCCGATAACAAAGAGAAAGAAGCTTTCTGAGAAACTTCTTTGTGTTCTGTGAAATCATCTCACAGAGTTACAGCTTTCCCCTCAAGAAGCCTTTCGCTAAGACAGTTCTTGTGGAATTGGCAAAGTGATATTTGGAAGCCCATAGAGGGCTATGGTGAAAAAGGAAATATCCTCAGATGAAATCTGGAAAGAAGCTTTCTGAGAAACTGCTTAGTGTTCTGTTAATTCATCTCACAGAGTTACATCTGTATTTCGTGGATCTCTTTGCTAGCCTTATTTCTGTGGAATCTGAGAACAGATATTTTCGGATCCCTTTGAAGACTATAGGGCCAAAGGAAATATCCTCCGATAACAAAGAGAAAGAAGCTTTCTGAGAAACTTCTTTGTGTTCTGTGAAATCATCTCACAGAGTTACAGCTTTCCCCTCAAGAAGCCTTTCGCTAAGACAGTTCTTGTGGAATTGGCAAAGTGATATTTGGAAGCCCATAGAGGGCTATGGTGAAAAAGGAAATATCCTCAGATGAAATCTGGAAAGAAGCTTTCTGAGAAACTGCTTAGTGTTCTGTTAATTCATCTCACAGAGTTACATCTGTATTTCGTGGATCTCTTTGCTAGCCTTATTTCTGTGGAATCTGAGAACAGATATTTCGGATCCCTTTGAAGACTATAGGGCCAAAGGAAATATCCTCCGATAACAAAGAGAAAGAAGCTTTCTGAGAAACTTCTTTGTGTTCTGTGAAATCATCTCACAGAGTTACAGCTTTCCCCTCAAGAAGCCTTTCGCTAAGACAGTTCTTGTGGAATTGGCAAAGTGATATTTGGAAGCCCATAGAGGGCTATGGTGAAAAAGGAAATATCCTCAGATGAAATCTGGAAAGAAGCTTTCTGAGAAACTGCTTAGTGTTCTGTTAATTCATCTCACAGAGTTACATCTGTATTTCGTGGATCTCTTTGCTAGCCTTATTTCTGTGGAATCTGAGAACAGATATTTCGGATCCCTTTGAAGACTATAGGGCCAAAGGAAATATCCTCCGATAACAAAGAGAAAGAAGCTTTCTGAGAAACTTCTTTGTGTTCTGTGAAATCATCTCACAGAGTTACAGCTTTCCCCTCAAGAAGCCTTTCGCTAAGACAGTTCTTGTGGAATTGGCAAAGTGATATTTGGAAGCCCATAGAGGGCTATGGTGAAAAAGGAAATATCCTCAGATGAAATCTGGAAAGAAGCTTTCTGAGAAACTGCTTAGTGTTCTGTTAATTCATCTCACAGAGTTACATCTGTATTTCGTGGATCTCTTTGCTAGCCTTATTTCTGTGGAATCTGAGAACAGATATTTCGGATCCCTTTGAAGACTATAGGGCCAAAGGAAATATCCTCCGATAACAAAGAGAAAGAAGCTTTCTGAGAAACTTCTTTGTGTTCTGTGAAATCATCTCACAGAGTTACAGCTTTCCCCTCAAGAAGCCTTTCGCTAAGACAGTTCTTGTGGAATTGGCAAAGTGATATTTGGAAGCCCATAGAGGGCTATGGTGAAAAAGGAAATATCCTCAGATGAAATCTGGAAAGAAGCTTTCTGAGAAACTGCTTAGTGTTCTGTTAATTCATCTCACAGAGTTACATCTGTATTTCGTGGATCTCTTTGCTAGCCTTATTTCTGTGGAATCTGAGAACAGATATTTCGGATCCCTTTGAAGACTATAGGGCCAAAGGAAATATCCTCCGATAACAAAGAGAAAGAAGCTTTCTGAGAAACTTCTTTGTGTTCTGTGAAATCATCTCACAGAGTTACAGCTTTCCCCTCAAGAAGCCTTTCGCTAAGACAGTTCTTGTGGAATTGGCAAAGTGATATTTGGAAGCCCATAGAGGGCTATGGTGAAAAAGGAAATATCCTCAGATGAAATCTGGAAAGAAGCTTTCTGAGAAACTGCTTAGTGTTCTGTTAATTCATCTCACAGAGTTACATCTGTATTTCGTGGATCTCTTTGCTAGCCTTATTTCTGTGGAATCTGAGAACAGATATTTCGGATCCCTTTGAAGACTATAGGGCCAAAGGAAATATCCTCCGATAACAAAGAGAAAGAAGCTTTCTGAGAAACTTCTTTGTGTTCTGTGAAATCATCTCACAGAGTTACAGCTTTCCCCTCAAGAAGCCTTTCGCTAAGACAGTTCTTGTGGAATTGGCAAAGTGATATTTGGAAGCCCATAGAGGGCTATGGTGAAAAAGGAAATATCCTCAGATGAAATCTGGAAAGAAGCTTTCTGAGAAACTGCTTAGTGTTCTGTTAATTCATCTCACAGAGTTACATCTGTATTTCGTGGATCTCTTTGCTAGCCTTATTTCTGTGGAATCTGAGAACAGATATTTCGGATCCCTTTGAAGACTATAGGGCCAAAGGAAATATCCTCCGATAACAAAGAGAAAGAAGCTTTCTGAGAAACTTCTTTGTGTTCTGTGAAATCATCTCACAGAGTTACAGCTTTCCCCTCAAGAAGCCTTCGCTAAGACAGTTCTTGTGGAATTGGCAAAGTGATATTTGGAAGCCCATAGAGGGCTATGGTGAAAAAGGAAATATCCTCAGATGAAATCTGGAAAGAAGCTTTCTGAGAAACTGCTTAGTGTTCTGTTAATTCATCTCACAGAGTTACATCTGTATTTCGTGGATCTCTTTGCTAGCCTTATTTCTGTGGAATCTGAGAACAGATATTTCGGATCCCTTTGAAGACTATAGGGCCAAAGGAAATATCCTCCGATAACAAAGAGAAAGAAGCTTTCTGAGAAACTTCTTTGTGTTCTGTGAAATCATCTCACAGAGTTACAGCTTTCCCCTCAAGAAGCCTTTCGCTAAGACAGTTCTTGTGGAATTGGCAAAGTGATATTTGGAAGCCCATAGAGGGCTATGGTGAAAAAGGAAATATCCTCAGATGAAATCTGGAAAGAAGCTTTCTGAGAAACTGCTTAGTGTTCTGTTAATTCATCTCACAGAGTTACATCTGTATTTCGTGGATCTCTTTGCTAGCCTTATTTCTGTGGAATCTGAGAACAGATATTTCGGATCCCTTTGAAGACTATAGGGCCAAAGGAAATATCCTCCGATAACAAAGAGAAAGAAGCTTTCTGAGAAACTTCTTTGTGTTCTGTGAAATCATCTCACAGAGTTACAGCTTTCCCCTCAAGAAGCCTTTCGCTAAGACAGTTCTTGTGGAATTGGCAAAGTGATATTTGGAAGCCCATAGAGGGCTATGGTGAAAAAGGAAATATCCTCAGATGAAATCTGGAAAGAAGCTTTCTGAGAAACTGCTTAGTGTTCTGTTAATTCATCTCACAGAGTTACATCTGTATTTCGTGGATCTCTTTGCTAGCCTTATTTCTGTGGAATCTGAGAACAGATATTTCGGATCCCTTTGAAGACTATAGGGCCAAAGGAAATATCCTCCGATAACAAAGAGAAAGAAGCTTTCTGAGAAACTTCTTTGTGTTCTGTGAAATCATCTCACAGAGTTACAGCTTTCCCCTCAAGAAGCCTTTCGCTAAGACAGTTCTTGTGGAATTGGCAAAGTGATATTTGGAAGCCCATAGAGGGCTATGGTGAAAAAGGAAATATCCTCAGATGAAATCTGGAAAGAAGCTTTCTGAGAAACTGCTTAGTGTTCTGTTAATTCATCTCACAGAGTTACATCTGTATTTCGTGGATCTCTTTGCTAGCCTTATTTCTGTGGAATCTGAGAACAGATATTTCGGATCCCTTTGAAGACTATAGGGCCAAAGGAAATATCCTCCGATAACAAAGAGAAAGAAGCTTTCTGAGAAACTTCTTTGTGTTCTGTGAAATCATCTCACAGAGTTACAGCTTTCCCCTCAAGAAGCCTTTCGCTAAGACAGTTCTTGTGGAATTGGCAAAGTGATATTTGGAAGCCCATAGAGGGCTATGGTGAAAAAGGAAATATCCTCAGATGAAATCTGGAAAGAAGCTTTCTGAGAAACTGCTTAGTGTTCTGTTAATTCATCTCACAGAGTTACATCTGTATTTCGTGGATCTCTTTGCTAGCCTTATTTCTGTGGAATCTGAGAACAGATATTTCGGATCCCTTTGAAGACTATAGGGCCAAAGGAAATATCCTCCGATAACAAAGAGAAAGAAGCTTTCTGAGAAACTTCTTTGTGTTCTGTGAAATCATCTCACAGAGTTACAGCTTTCCCCTCAAGAAGCTTTCGCTAAGACAGTTCTTGTGGAATTGGCAAAGTGATATTTGGAAGCCCATAGAGGGCTATGGTGAAAAAGGAAATATCCTCAGATGAAATCTGGAAAGAAGCTTTCTGAGAAACTGCTTAGTGTTCTGTTAATTCATCTCCCAGAGTTACATCTGTATTTCGTGGATCTCTTTGTGTTCTGTGAAATCATCTCACAGAGTTACAGCTTTCCCCTCAAGAAGCCTTTCGCTAAGACAGTTCTTGTGGAATTGGCAAAGTGATATTTGGAAGCCCATAGAGGGCTATGGTGAAAAAGGAAATATCCTCAGATGAAATCTGGAAAGAAGCTTTCTGAGAAACTGCTTAGTGTTCTGTTAATTCATCTCACAGAGTTACATCTGTATTTCGTGGATCTCTTTGCTAGCCTTATTTCTGTGGAATCTGAGAACAGATATTTCGGATCCCTTTGAAGACTATAGGGCCAAAGGAAATATCCTCCGATAACAAAGAGAAAGAAGCTTTCTGAGAAACTTCTTTGTGTTCTGTGAAATCATCTCACAGAGTTACAGCTTTCCCCTCAAGAAGCCTTTCGCTAAGACAGTTCTTGTGGAATTGGCAAAGTGATATTTGGAAGCCCATAGAGGGCTATGGTGAAAAAGGAAATATCCTCAGATGAAATCTGGAAAGAAGCTTTCTGAGAAACTGCTTAGTGTTCTGTTAATTCATCTCACAGAGTTACATCTGTATTTCGTGGATCTCTTTGCTAGCCTTATTTCTGTGGAATCTGAGAACAGATATTTCGGATCCCTTTGAAGACTATAGGGCCAAAGGAAATATCCTCCGATAACAAAGAGAAAGAAGCTTTCTGAGAAACTTCTTTGTGTTCTGTGAAATCATCTCACAGAGTTACAGCTTTCCCCTCAAGAAGCCTTTCGCTAAGACAGTTCTTGTGGAATTGGCAAAGTGATATTTGGAAGCCCATAGAGGGCTATGGTGAAAAAGGAAATATCCTCAGATGAAATCTGGAAAGAAGCTTTCTGAGAAACTGCTTAGTGTTCTGTTAATTCATCTCACAGAGTTACATCTGTATTTCGTGGATCTCTTTGCTAGCCTTATTTCTGTGGAATCTGAGAACAGATATTTCGGATCCCTTTGAAGACTATAGGGCCAAAGGAAATATCCTCCGATAACAAAGAGAAAGAAGCTTTCTGAGAAACTTCTTTGTGTTCTGTGAAATCATCTCACAGAGTTACAGCTTTCCCCTCAAGAAGCCTTTCGCTAAGACAGTTCTTGTGGAATTGGCAAAGTGATATTTGGAAGCCCATAGAGGGCTATGGTGAAAAAGGAAATATCCTCAGATGAAATCTGGAAAGAAGCTTTCTGAGAAACTGCTTAGTGTTCTGTTAATTCATCTCACAGAGTTACATCTGTATTTCGTGGATCTCTTTGCTAGCCTTATTTCTGTGGAATCTGAGAACAGATATTTCGGATCCCTTTGAAGACTATAGGGCCAAAGGAAATATCCTCCGATAACAAAGAGAAAGAAGCTTTCTGAGAAACTTCTTTGTGTTCTGTGAAATCATCTCACAGAGTTACAGCTTTCCCCTCAAGAAGCCTTTCGCTAAGACAGTTCTTGTGGAATTGGCAAAGTGATATTTGGAAGCCCATAGAGGGCTATGGTGAAAAAGGAAATATCCTCAGATGAAATCTGGAAAGAAGCTTTCTGAGAAACTGCTTAGTGTTCTGTTAATTCATCTCACAGAGTTACATCTGTATTTCGTGGATCTCTTTGCTAGCCTTATTTCTGTGGAATCTGAGAACAGATATTTCGGATCCCTTTGAAGACTATAGGGCCAAAGGAAATATCCTCCGAAGACTATAGGGCCAAAGGAAATATCCTCCGATAACAAAGAGAAAGAAGCTTTCTGAGAAACTTCTTTGTGTTTTCTGTGAAATCATCTCACAGAGTTACAGCTTTCCCCTCAAGAAGCCTTTCGCTAAGACAGTTCTTGTGGAATTGGCAAAGTGATATTTGGAAGCCCATAGAGGGCTATGGTGAAAAAGGAAATATCCTCAGATGAAATCTGGAAAGAAGCTTTCTGAGAAACTGCTTAGTGTTCTGTTAATTCATCTCACAGAGTTACATGTGTTTTTCGTGGATCTCTTTGCTAGCCTTATTTCTGTGGAATCTGAGAACAGATATTTCAGATCCCTTTGAAGACTATAGGGCCAAAGGAAATATCCTCCGATAACAAAGAGAAAGAAGCTTTCTGAGAAACTTCTTTGTGTTCTGTGAAATCATCTCACAGAGTTACAGCTTTCCCCTCAAGAAGCCTTTCGCTAAGACAGTTCTTGTGGAATTGGCAAAGTGATATTTGGAAGCCCATAGAGGGCTATGGTGAAAAAGGAAATATCCTCAGATGAAATCTGAAAGAAGCTTTCTGAGAAACTGCTTAGTGTTCTGTTAATTCATCTCACAGAGTTACATCTGTATTTCGTGGATCTCTTTGCTAGCCTTATTTCTGTGGAATCTGAGAACAGATATTTCGGATCCCTTTGAATACTATAGGGCCAAAGGAAATATCCTCCGATAACAAAGAGAAAGAAGCTTTCTGAGAAACTTCTTTTGGTGTTCCTGTGAAATCATCTCACAGAGTTACAGCTTTCCCCCTCAAG